>NC_091236.1:5859415-6159415 GCF_040958095.1 Procambarus clarkii | reverse complement strand
GACATCTCCCATCATGCAGGGTGCATTCGCACCTCCACAGATCTCCAGTATCACCTCTTGATACTGGTAATGGCTTAAAATGGCCACCACTTACGGGCTATTCATGCCCGTGCCACCTCTTGGGTGGCTTAATCTTCATCAATCAATCAATTCCCTCACCACACTCAGACACCACTCCTGTGCCAGGTAAGTCCACTACGGGCTCACCATAGCCCGTGCTACTTGCCCCGCTCCTGTGCCAGGTAAGCTATGGGCTCACCATAGCCCGTGCTACTTGGAACTTGTTCCGAGTAGCTGAATCTATAACAACAACATTCCCTCATCACAATCGACTTGAGAATGGTCCAGGACAGACCGAAACGTCGTCGTCTTCACTTTCTAGTGTGTGGTCTGGTCAACATAAGGACTTTATTTGCGAATCTGATTGTAGAATTCTTCAGAGTGCTTCAGTTAACGAATGTCAGATTACTTCTTCAATTTGCAGCATTGAGCTTTCACCTCATCTAAAGACATTAATTACGCTGATAGACTACAAGAACTGAACCTCACATCGCAAGAGCAAATACAGAAGAAACATGACTATGAAGTACAAAATCACCAGGGTAATTTACAAGGTAAACAACCATGTTGCTAGGTATGGGAGGATCCAGGATGATGGGACACATTGAGGCTTTTTATCTAAATCACCAAAAATAACATTAATACCTTCAGATTAATTGTTGTAAAGAGGTAAAATAAATTAGGCAGACTATACACATATATTTAAAATCAGATATGATATAATCCAAGGAGTTAGGGACTCAATATATCAGTTGAACTCATTGAATTTGTGACTTGAAGTAGAGGGGGGAGGGGAAGGGGTAGAAATAGCCTAAGCTACTCTATCAATTTGAGATGTATTTTCTCGTCTCAATAAGCATACTTGAACTTGATATCAGTTGACTGAACAGTGAGAGGTGGAAACCAAGAGCTGGAGCTCAAACACAACTAGGTAATTACTACTAACTTGTCAGGTGCAGTATCAGCAAACGGCATGAGGACCTTGTCAACAAAGGAGCCGAAGCCGAGGGTAAACTGAGAGGTGAGGCTCTTCATCAACTTGGCTAAGTTCGCTCCCCAGAGCTGCCAGCTGTTTCTTGTCGTCTTTCATGGAGTTGGAGAGGTCCATGAGGTAGTAGAGGTCCACCGGGTAGTCTCGGGCTTGACGGTAAGTCAGCGTTACAGTTTATCGGAACTCCTATTTTGGAGAGAAACACTCGGTACAAAACTCTATTAGCTTCTGCATTTGATATTTTGGAGAGAAACACTCGGTACAAAACTCTATTAGCTTCTGCATTTGATGTAAAATGTTAATAACATTCTTTACTAACACCATTAATAAACTATTCAAATCCATTCAATTTGTAAAATATTTATGAACTAGGATGTACTTGCACGCAAGGAATGACACTATAGAGCAGCTGGTCTTGACCTATACTTTTCAGTCACGAATTATTCCACAATACATAAAAAGGGTAAAGTGTTTTCTCCTTGTAATTATCAGACATCGTAATCTGCTGGACGTCATTAATAGGTGAACTCTCGGAAATAATATTTTGAGACCATATAATGCAGCACTTTATAGTCACCATCTAGTTTGAAATTCCCAACATGGTTTTCGTATAAATTATTTGCAAAATTCATTAGATTTGAAGGCTATCCAGTCTATTTCTCGGAAATTATAACCCTCTGGCATAATAAATTTGGTCATTTTTAACATTGGAGTCTGTATTATCTTACCTTTGCGTAATTTGAGCTTCATCCTCTGTGGCCTTAACTGAACAATCTTATCTGCCTCTCCAGCACTCTTTCCTGTGTTCTCGTTGCCTGCAACTGTTGCAAGATAATATGGCTGCTATTATACAAATTAACAAAGTGAAACAAATTAACGAAGTGTTCTATTAACAATAAAAAATCGTCATTATGGTATTCTACTAATAATTCCCTCGTTTTATACCTTCATTTTGGGGGGGGGGGGGAGGAACACAATAATATATTGTTTCTAAGCCCACAAGTGCACTTGATACATCTAATTTATTCACTAATTCTTCTGGCACTTATTACATTATTTTTGCTTTAAAGCATCAGTCGTCAGCAATAATAGTGAATGTCGAGGTAGAAGGTTAATGGACAAGCATCCAACACCATCACTTCATTCCAACATTTAACAGATAATGAATTAGTTGTAGATTTGGCCAAATTCATATTAATACTGGTATTTGTCCTTGGAAGTGGTTGGGAATATATCGCTAACTCACAAGGTAAATCCGATCAACAAACCCTCCGTTAAAGTAAATCCGGTTTATATATGTTGTTTTTATTTTACTTACTAATTCATTTCTTATATACATTATATATATATATATATATATATATATATATATATATATATATATATATATATATATATATATATATATATATATATATATATAGGTTAGGGAATTTTGTTGATTTGCTGAACTATGAGATCTATTTAATATCTCTTAATATGAAAAGACGGTCAAAGGTATCACACGTTGATGATTATACGGAAACATTTACAGTGTAAACCATTAACTACATCATAAATGAACACATGCTACTCCATGAGATAATTTGCTTATTACAGCCAATTATATCAATAACAAGTGGATGCATGTGTCATTATGGAGACCTGAGGCTTCTTCACCTCTCCGTTCATGGCGCTCCACTACCCTTAGCCAGCCTAGTACACACTCTCCGTTCATGGCGCTCCACTACCCTTAGCCAGCCTAGTACACACTACGTTCATGGCGCTCCACTACCCTTTGCCAGCCTAGTACACACTACGTTCATGGCGCTCCACTACCCTTAGCCAGCCTAGTACACACTCTACGTTCATGGCGCTCACTACCCTTAGCCACTCTCCGTTCATGGCGCTCCACTACCCTTACCAGCATGAGTACACACTCTCCGTTCATGGCGCTCCCTACCCTTACCACGCTAGTACACACTTAATTACGTTCATGGCGCTCCACTACCCTTAGCCAGCTAGTACACACTCTCCTAGTACGCACACTTTGTAACACAAGCATCAAGCATGGGTTCAGGGATGGCAATGTCTAGCCTCATAGGGTTACTTGAATGTCTACGACGCAGGCAAACAAAAATAAGGCAAAGAAAGGAAAGGGTGGGGCAGACTGCATATGTTTGGATTGTCCAGAAATGCCTTTGGATACAGTACCAACACAATGACGCTAGTGAAAAAGCTGGAGATGCAGGCTGGAGTGAAAGGGAAGGTACTCCATTGAGATAAAGGAGTACCTAAGCAACAGGAGACAACGAGTCAATGTGAGGGGTGAGGTCTCAGATTGGCGAGACGTTACAAGTGGAGTCCCGCAGGGGTCAGTTCTTGGACCTATACTGTTTCTGATATATGTAAATGATCTCCCAGAGGGGTATAGACTCGTTTCTCTCAATGTTTACTGATGATGCAAAAATTATGAGGAGGATTGAAACAGAGGATGATAGTAGGAGGCTACAAGATGACCTAGACAGACTGAATGAATGGTCCAACAAATGGCTGCTAAAGTTCAACGCGAGTAAATGCAAAGTTATGAAACTAGGCGGTGGAAACAGGAGGCCAGACACAGGATACAGAATAGGAGATGAAGTACTTAATGAAACGGACAGAGAGAAAGATCTAGGAGTTGATATCACACCAAACCTGTCTCCTGAAGCCCACATAAAAAGAATTACGTCTGCGGCATATGCGAGGCTGGCTAACATCAGAACAGCCTTCAGGAACCTGTGTAAGGAATCGTTGAGAATCTTGTATACCACATATGTAAGACCAATCCTGGAGTATGCGGCACCAGCATGGAGCCCGTACCTTGTCAAGCACAAGACGAAGCTGGAAAAAGTTCAAAAATATGCCACTAGACTAGTCTCAGAACTAAGAGGAATGAGTTACGAGGAAAGGCTGCGGGAAATACACCTTACAACACTGGAAGAATGAAGAGTAAGGGGAGACATGATTACTACCTACAAAATCCTCAGGAGAATCGACCGGGTAGACAAGGATAAACTATTCAACACTGGTGGTACGCGAACAAGGAGACACAGGTGGAAACTGAGTACCCACATGAGCCACAGGGACGTTAGAAAGAACTTTTTCAGTGTCAGAGTAATTAACAGATGGAATGCATTAGGCAGTGATTTGGTGAAGGCTGACTCCATACACAGTTTCAAATGTAGATATATTAGAGCCCAATAGGCTCAGGAATCTGTACACCAGTTGATTGACAGTTGAGAGGCGGGACCAAAGAGCCAGAACTCAACCCCCGCAAGCACAAATAGGTGAGTACACACACACACACATAAGGTTGCGGTAAGCACAGTAATAAAGATTAACTGCTATGACCCCCAGTGCTGGAGATGGTAGAAGATAAACACAGTGGACATTACAGGGTGGTGAGCGTCGGGACCGCCGGGTAAAAGGTGCCGTACCCATGCAGGTGAGGGGGTGAGGGGGGCTTACCAACGTAAGGAACTGAGAAGAACCACCTTATGTCACCAATAACTACTTTGAACGCTTGCATCGGACAATGGAACTGATATGTGAACAGACAGATTGTGTTGTAGCTATGTGAACAGATGCATCCGCGGGGAGGGGGGAGGGGAGGAAACTTGTAAGAAGAGAGCTGTAAACGAGACCTCTCTCCGTCTGTCTCTCTCTCTCCCTCTCCCTCTGTCTGTCTGTCTGTCTCTCTCTCTCTCTCTCTCTCTCTCTCTCTCCTCTCTCTCTCTCTCTCTCTCTCTCTCTCTCTCTCTCTCTCTCTCTCTCTCTCTCTCTCTCTCTCTCTCTCTCTCTCTCTCTCTCTCACTCTCTCTCTCTCTGTGAGAGGCTTAACAACCTACAATGTAAGGAAATGAGAAGCCCCCTTATGACTAGCATTCATTTAAGTGCGCCGTCAACACCCGTGCAGGGGAGCGGGGGTGTGACTCTGTCGCATTTTTCATCTTGTTATCTCATAACGAGGTGATGACAGCCCCCTGCTAGCATGGGCTGAGGAGGGATGACATCACGACATAAACTACACCTACTGACTACTTACATACTTAAGCTTAGATTTTGCTAATTCTAACGCTAACCTTCTCACCCTCTGCTACTAACACTCTAACTGTTCTGTTAAATCATTCCTCTCACATCTTTAGGCTGTTTCCATTCACACAACCAATGTCATCAGCCTCGGGTAATGTTCGTCTCTGTCCACTTTACACCTTTTTTCTTATAATGAGGTGATGCCAGCTTCCTGTTACAACGGTGAGGAATGATGTCTCCATCCGGTGTGTGTACTCAGTTAGTTGTACTTGCGGGGGTTGAGCTTTGGCTCTTTGGTCCCGCCTCTCAACCGTCAACCAACTGGTGTACAGAATCCTGAGCCTATTGGGTTCTATCATATCTATACTTGAAACTGTGTATGGAGTCAGCCTCCACCACATCACCTCCTAATGCATTCCATTTGTCAACCACTCTGACACTAAAAAAGTTCTTTCTAACGTCCCTGTGGCTCATGTGGGTACTCAGTTTCCACCTGTGTCCCCTAGTGCGTGTGCCCCTTGTGTTAAATAGCCTGTCTCTATCTACCCTATCAATTCCCTTGAAAATCTTGAATGTGGTGATCATGTCCCCCCTAACTCTTCTGTCTTTCAGCGAAGTGAGGTTTAATTCCCGTAGTCTCTCCTCGTAGCTCATACCTCTCAGCTCGGGTACTAGTCTGGTGGCAAACCTTTGAACCTTTTCCAGTTTAGTCTCATCCTTGACTAGATATGGACTCCATGCTGGGGCTGCATACTCCAGGATTGGCCTGACATATGTGGTATACAAAGTTCTGAATGATTCTCTACACAAGTTTCTGAATGCCGTTCGTATGTTGGCCAGCCTGGCATATGCCGCTGATGTTATCCTCTTGATATGTGCTGCAGGAGACAGGTCTGGCGTGATGTCAACCTCCAAGTCTTTTTCTTTCTCTGACTCCTGAAGAATTTCTTCTCCCAGATGATACCTTGTATTTGGCCTCCTGCTCCCTACACCTATCTTCATTACATTACATTTGGTTGGGTTAAACTCTAACAACCACTTGTCCGACCATTCCTTCAGTTTGTCTAGGTCTTCTTGAAGCCTCAAACAGTCCTCTTCTGTCTTAATCCTTCTCATAATTTTGGCATCGTCCGCAAACATTGAGAGAAATGAATCTATACCCTCCGGGAGATCATTTACATATATCAGAAACAAGATAGGACCGAGTACAGAGCCCTGTGGGACTCCACTGGTGACTTCACGCCAATCGGAGGTCTCACCCCTCACCGTAACTCTCTGCTTCCTATTGCTTAGGTACTCCCTTATCCTTGGAGCACCTTACCAGCTACACCTGCCTGTCTCTCCAGCTTATGTACCAGCCTCTTATGCGGTACTGTGTCAAAGGCTTTCCGACAATCCAAGAAAATGCAGTCCGCCCAGCCCTCTCTTTCTTGCTTAATCTTTGTCACCTGGTCGTAGAATTCTATTAAGCCAGTCAGGTAAGATTTACCTGACTATATATATATATATATATATATATATATATATATATATATATATATATATATATATATATATATATATATATATATATATGACAATGTCAGACCACGAAGGAAAAATGAAACAGGAAATTTCCTTAAGTACTTTCGTATATTAAATACATCTTCAGAAGGTGACCTTCTGAAGATGTATTTAATATACGAAAGTACTTAAGGAAATTTCCTGTTTCATTTTTCCTTCGTGGTCTGACATTGTCACATTCTTAATCACGTGTTTATTTTCGTGATATACACACATATATATATATATATATATATATATATATATATATATATATATATATATATATATATATATATATATATGTCGTTCCTCCTCCTCCTCCCTAAAACCCAATGTACCTTCTTGTATATATATATATATATATAAATAAATAAAATAAAAATAAAGTGTGACTGTGCACCTGTGTCTGTCTGTCTGTGTGACTGTGTGTGTGGGCAATGGTGAAGGTGCTTGACCCAAGTGAGCGACCGGGCGGGCGAGCGATGGGTCTGCGCCGCGGCGGGACTCTTGACAAAGGAAGCGGTCACCTATGTGTTCACACGCTAGTGAGGTACACGTGGGCACTAACCGCAATTCCTTGCGGGACCTATTGCCAATACTGCCCAACCCTTCCTTAGTGCATCTCTGTAACTACTCAAGGGAAGACGTCTGCACGATCCTCCACAGCCTACGTCCATCGTCCTCTTTCTAGTAAGTGACCAAGTTCTATGTTCTGTTTAACTACTTCTTTACTGCTAAATGTTTCCCAAAATTTGTCTTAACTCTTTCTCCTACTATATTACACTTTCTTCTGTTAACTCATCTGCACCCGACTCTTTCAAGGAACTTCTATATCTTTCAAGGCACTTCTATATCTTTCTTAACTGGTAATGCATCCTTTACGTTTTTGCTATCTCTATTCTTCTAAAACACTACGTTCTGTTAAATCTTTTATCTTACAGCTTTAACTTCTTCCATTCACACACAACCTTTACATATATCTTCTCCTCCTCCTCCTAAAACACATCTCCCCAAAAACGTCTCCCTCTCTCTGGCAAAAAGTCAGGGGGAGGAGCTTAAAAACTTTAAGACCCTTTCACCCCAAACAGGGAACACTTCGTACTTCTGTCTCCTCCCACACCTCCATCCTCCAATCACAGTCTTACTTCCCATCTTCCAACAAAAAAAAACTCACTACATTCTCTCAACTTTTGCACAACCATACACACCTCACTCGAACACTACTTCTCCCATATTTATCGTACATCTGACAACACGTCCCGCCTCTCCTCTATATATTGTCCAAATCGTTCCCCCAATGTTATTACAACATTCGACGTGGCCGAAACCGCTGCATCCCAAAATGCCACGGACGGTCTACGTTGTAAAACACCCTACTAGTACACACACTGTTCATGGCGCTCCACTCCCCTTAGTCAGCCTAGTACATACTCTCCGTTCATGGCACTCCAGTACCCTTAGTCAGCCTAGTACATACTCTCCGTTCATGGCACTCCAGTACCCTTAGTCAGCCTAGTACATACTCTCCGTTCATGGCACTCCAGTACCCTTAGTCAGCCTAGTACATACTCTCCGTTCATGGCACTCCAGTACCCTTAGTCAGCCTAGTACACACTCCTGCCACCGTGCCTCGCTCACTCACCTGTGAGAGGGGTGTCCTGGGTGATGACTACAGAGTTAGTGATGTTCTCAAGGTGGGCAGGGTCGCAGAAGGTGGTGGGATCAGCTGTGATGTGCTGGCACCGGGCCACTCTCTGTTCACTCTCGTTCTGTAACCACCACAAAGCCCACTGTAGTAGCCGCAGTAACTAATTAGCATGTTATTGTTAGTAGTAGCAGTGGTAATGGTATAATTAGCTGCTGTGCATCTAGCAGCAAATAGGTACCTGGGAGTCACAATTATTGCAGGTTGCACCTTGTGGAAGTCAACGATGGCCTAGGGGATAATTTGATAAGCCTAACAGTCTTCCCACCAGTGGGAAACTTAACAGTAATTGTGACTACCAAATAGATATAACAATCATATATAATAATGATTATCATTTTAATCATATGATTAGCCGACCAATATTTTGCCTGTGCCTGCCTTACTCAGTCTTTCTCCTGGTCAGTGGGCAAACTTTGAGGTTATTCAAAATGATGCAATGCGAGTCATAACTGAGGCTCCCTGATGGACTAAAATACTGAACCTAAGAATAAAAATCAAGCTAACGTCGATTGAAATAAGGGTAAAAGGGATTGCTGTGAGAATACTGACCAAGATATTGACTAGACCTAGAAACAGTTCTCTTAAAGATATAATCACTGGAGCACTAACTCTGGCCAGAAGAGCCTCCAATAGCGACAGGTGGACCCATTGTGTGATAAACACCATCAATACATTCGATATAACAAACACAATCACTGAAAGGGGTGTCGACGAAATACGTGTAGACTTTGTTATGCAAGCCCCTTGGGAATTTCCGCCAGCAGACTTTAAGATTATTGTTGAAGGAAAAAAGAGCCAGACGAATCCTCATCTGCTGCGTAATATTACACAGATGCATATAGAAGCAAACTTGGCATCCGACAGCTTCACTTACTTCACAGATGGATCAGTAGACCAGCAGGGACAAGAAACCGGAGCTGCAGTTAAAGCAGGAAACTCTGTAAACAGTTGGAGACTCTCAAGTGGGTGTTCGACTTTACAAACAGACATGCTAACCATTCAAAAGGCTTTGGAACATGCTCTTGCTGAACACCGACAACATGTTATCATACATACAGATTCGAGAACTGCCATTGAAACCTTGCAACAAGAACACATACGTGATAACATCCATCTGATTACAAATGTCATATCATTAATGCAAACAATCAAACGACAAGGCCGACGGGTACTTATCAACTGGGTGCCAAGTCATGTAGGAATAATAGGAAAAGACATTGCAGACGAAGCTGCAAAACTTGCAACTAAGAGAAGGAATGTAGACATTTATATACCACAGAGTCTATCACAGATTAAGAAAATAATAGGAAACAGAGCAATGCAAAAGATGTACAGTGACCACAACACAGCAGGTGCAACATCAGGATCTGCGGGTTGATACAAGAATTCAACCAACTACGAACCACTTATGTTTGATGACAGGGAGGAGTAGAGCAACAGAAGTGCACTTACATCGCATCAGGCTTGGATACCAATGTGCATGGGAAATAGGCTTACAGGTTCCGGAAGATGAGAGGAAATGTCAGCACTGTGGAGAAGTGCCCAACAGACCACTGGAACATTATCTAACACAGTGCACAGTTACAGCCACAACAGACCACTGGAACATTATCTAACACAGTGCACAGTTACAGCCACAACAGACCACTGGAACATTATCTAACACAGTGCACAGTTACAGCCACAACAGACCACTGGAACATTATCTAACACACTGCACAGTTACAGCCACAACAGACCACTGGAACATTATCTAACACAGTGCACAGTTACAAATCCATTAAGATTTCGACTTAGATTCAACAGAGCAGAACAAGTTGTTAAACACATGGGACAAAATCTTACTGAAGCGACCATACGAGTCATAAATACTCATACTCCGCCCAAGTAAAACAGAAACAAGCAACACTTAGTGGGCCAGCCAAGAGCTTAGGGCCCGCGCAGGAATATCCCTGCAAAAAAAAACCCTGACCACATAACCCGAACATCGTATCACATGCCCCATTTAAATCTCCATGCTACCATTATATATATATATGTGCAATAATTTACCATAATAAATTAATAACCAAAATCTTTACTTACATAATTCATAACACCTTGTATGAATATATAAATAATATGAATAGAATACATCCCCCAGTCACCACGCACGGTATAATTAATTCATGTGATCATGGCACCACTTACCTTAAGCTTAGAGCACCACATACAGTCAGGTGTCTGGATACAATCAACACATTTCCTCTGAGCGTGGCACTTCTCTACCTCCTGCTGCTGCTGCTGCTGCTGCTGCTGCTGGGCCGTCACCACGCCCACCACCACCCACACAACGCCCACCACCACCACCCACAACAATGTCCCTCGAAGCCTCATCCTTTGATCTTATCGACGTCCCACTTCTGAAAAAGACAGTAGGATCTGAGTGAGATTACGAAGATATCTGTGTGAGGTTGTATATTTGCAGTGTAGAGAAGGGAGCACAAGTTTGTGTTGTTATGCTCCCACTGTACATCTGTCAATCCCCTTCCCCAGATGTGTTATTTGTGAATTTGTGCATTGAAGAGAGGGTCTTCATTAACATGGACTTTAAAATCTACTGCAGGTACATTCGTGATATATTTTTTGTATGTATGATAGAAAATACTATATAATGGTCAATGAAGTTTTCGAGCAAAACTATATGCTTAATTTTAATAATGTGACAAGCGGCCATTTTTGGATACAAAAAAGAATTGGAAAGTAATGCCGGCTTTCACATGTCCAGTCTACACTCTACACTAACAGGTAACTACCGAAACTAGCAAAGAAATTTGTTTTAATGTTATTTAGTAAATGGCATGACCAGTACAAAGTATTTTTTTTACACAGGTGATTACACGAACAAACAACTGAATTGTTAACACCTGTAAACACCCTATTTCACACGGTTTCAATTTGAAGCATGTTGACGGGTAACTCTGTAGAGTGAGGCAGACGAACTAGAGGGTTCAGTTCCTGAACCGATTATGTGCCTCTGTAATCCTTTACACCACCGCCCACGGGATGGGTATGGGGTGTATAATAAAAAAAAGAAATTGAATTGCAGGTCCTTGATAACAACTGATACTCGAATGGATATGTGCAAGAGGTATTCATAAGGAATTTCAATAGCCTACCACTGAATTATCAATTATACTATACAGAATCTGTCCCGTTTATACAAGTCTAATACTGGAACTTTTCAACAGCTCACAAGACGGAAGAAAGATCTCTGAAAGACATAATCAACAGAAACATATTAATAATTTTTATTTACATAAAATGCATTCATTTGAAACATAATACAGTGGAGTAGTTATAGGAATACAATGTAAATTATATAAAGACACTAATATGTCTTGTCTTTGTGTGTGATGATTGACAGAGGTGAACTCAATTATCTGGGGATGTCGCCTTTAACGATAATTAGATTTGTAAAATAAGTAATTATCAAAGAAAGCACCAAGCTGGAGAAGACTATGTAGCTCCCTAGATTTGTAAAATACCGACGCTACATGACAAGCTGAAGAAAGCATCCTTTCTTCTGTTTACATAGATGGCGTTGGTGAGCGCTTGATACCTGGTTGATGGGGTTCTGGAAGTTCTTCTACTCCCCAAGCCCGGCCCGAGGCCAGGCTTGACTTGTGAGAGTTTAGTCCACTAGGCTGTTGCTTGCAGCGGCCCGCAGGGCCACATATCCACCACATCCCGGTTGGTCCAGCACTCCTTGGAGAAAATTATCTAGTTCTCTCTTAAAGATGTTCACGGATGCTAGGTACTCTGTATTTATCGACATCAAAGGAGCCTTCGACAAAGCGCAGGGGATTGCGATCCTGGACGAGCTTTCATGCATGGGTGTCAAGGGAAGACTCATGAAATGGGTTGAAAACTACATCCCAGGAAGGAAAGCCAAGGTCTGCTTCAATGGAGCAGTCTCCTGAACAATGAATATGGAACTCGGGACCCCCCAAGGCGGAGTCTTAAACCCCAAACCCTTTCAATGTACTTATGAACGCCATTGCAAATATTGATTTTCCGGAAGGAACAGAACAAGTGGGATATGCAGATGATGTCCAAATACAAGCTCCCACCTTAGGAAAAATTAAACAGTCCATTGAACTCCTTGGAAAGAAATGTATCGAGCTTAGTTTCACTCTCTCCATAAACAAGACGAAGGCATACTCCCATCACAAGCGGGGAGAAAATGAAGAACTGCAAATTAATGGTGTAACACTTGAATGAGTTGACCACTATCGGTACCTTGGCGTCACTGTCGGCTCTAACAAGGGGAAGAAAGAGGAGCTCAATCAACTCATAGGAACATGCAAAAGTCGACTCAGGCGACTGAAAGCTATGACCTGGAATGTATATGGAGTCTCTATTGCCGTGCTTAAAATGATGTACACAGCCTATGTGCGCTCCGTCATAGGCTATGCCACGCCAGTTCTGTGCACCTACTCCCAAAGCGATATGAAAAGCTTGAAAGCATTCAAAATGAAGCCATGACAATCATTCCTGGAGTTCCAAGAACTGCCAAAACGTCTAATCTACGAGAGGAGTTGTCCCTTCCCAGTGTTAAAAGCAAAATTAAGGAGCTGAATGCTAAGCTTGAAATTAGGAGAACCAGAGATCCCCATTACAATGATATTGCTAAGAAAAAACTGAGTTCTGTGCTACTTTTAGGGGAAAACAGGAGAAGCAAAAAATGGCATCACAGATCAGTTTGCTACCTGGAAGAACTTCACCTGCTTGAGCAAGCCCGTGAGCTCCTGCCTGTAGAGAGGTTACCTCCCTGGGAGGATGACTCATGCAAGATTATCATCAATCCATCATCAATTATCCACAGTGTAGAGCCTACCACAGGGTGTAGAGCCTACCTCAGGGTGTAGAGCCTACCACAGGGTGTAGAGCCTACCACAGTGTAGAGCCTACCACAAGCGGGGGTGAGAGGCCAGCGGATGACAGGAGGTAAACACCGTCACGCGTAGCCTCACATCCTCTAACGATAAGGAAACAACGGAAATTCAACCACTGGGGTTCATTGTCAGAAGACTTTATATCTGCGTCCGTGCTTAACACCGTCTTACGCTTTAAACATGTCGCCAATAAATTCGTATACAGCTGATAAAACAACAAACGCAAAAATAGGTAAAATATTACAGGAAGTAGTTAAATGTGGTAAAAATGCCTGTTTCCTTATTGACACTAGAGGAGCGTTAGAGTCTTTAAATAGCAGACGTGCAGTTTATCAGAATATTGTGATTGAGTGTAGAGAGAATGTTAAGAAAGTAGAAAAAAATGGGTATAAAGTAAGATTCATGTGGATCCCTTCACATGTGGGAATACTGTTGAATGAGGTAGTTGATGAGATAGCGAAGAGAGCCACGGAAAAAATTCTTGTTGATGTTGTATGTCAGATAACCTTGAAGCAAATAAAAATAAGAATTAAGATGATCCAAGAGGGTGAAGAAATGATAAAGAGAATGGCAATGGTGGACAGTAGTAACACACTTAAGAATTATTCAATAATAAATACAAATTCGTCCATCACTTATGGTAGAGGAAAGTCTACTTGGAAGAATTCAATTTACATAAAATTAAGATTAGGATACAAATATATCTGGCAATACGGTGTTGATGTCAGTAAAAAAGATAAGGAGTGATAATTATGTAGTATGCCGCACGCCCACACCTTAGAACATTATGTATTAGAGTGTCAATTTATTGATAACTACAGAAATAAGGAAATAAGTAGTGTACCATATCAAATTGTTTGGATGTGTGATAATGGTATGACAAGATACTTACGAGCTACGAGCATTTTGCCCCAAAAGTGTAACACTTATATGCTGTGCTTACTATATTAACCTGCCATGTTAAATGGGATTCTTATACTGTATTGTGATTTGTGCATTTGTACTCACTGAATTTGTGCGCCCCTTGAGGGACTTGAAGTAGAGGTGGGGTAGAAATAGCCTAAGCTACTCTTTCCCTTTGAGATGTATTTTTTTTCTTGTCTCAATAAACATACTTGAACTTGAACTGAAATTTTAATAATGTCTGAAATCGGGAATGTGATTTCCGTAGCGTTTCTAACGTTTAGGAAGAGAAATGGAGCGAAAGAGAGACCCGGGCACAGCTGGGTACCCTATCTAGTAAGATTTAAAACTTAAGAGCTCTACCGCTGCAACCCATCCTCCGAATTGACAGTACGATTTAATGCTAAGTGTAATAAGTACATTTTCTTACTGTCATAAACAGTGCATAATTACACTTATGGGGCTGTTACATTTACCCAACCCCCTCCCCCGATTTAATTCTCCTCGTTTTCTGTAAAGACACTCAGAATGTTAGGATGAAATTTTCAACTTCAATTTGCAATACACAAGTTTTAAATATTAGGAATTTCTTTTTCAGGTTTATTAAACAATATAGATTTTATACAAAATTTTAAAACATCCCGAGTTACTTTACAATTTATTGAAATATTTTAGTTTTGTTTTATTAGTTTTATAAAACTGTAATATCAATATAGCTATAGGTTAAGTACTAATTGTAATTAAGAAGCAGTAAAATTATTATCTTCAAAAGCTAAGACGGTTAGGTGAGGTTGTGGTTTTCTATTCAGTTTTTCAGGTAAACTCAAATATTCACAATATATTTGACAGTACGATTTAATACTAAGTGAAAATAAGTACAATTCCTGATATGAATAGTACATAATTGCACTTATTTGTCTTCTTATTTACCACCTCATTTTTGGAGGACGGGCTGACCACAGAGTGCCGTGATACTAGAAACTAAAGCTCTCAATTAAAACTAGAGCTCTGAATAAATTTATTTAGAGCTCTATCGAATTTTGGAAGGAGAAATTCGTCGTCATTGTTCAGTGCACCAGCACCTCTTATACTTGAATATTACACATAATTTTAGTCCAAGACAAATGATACCAAAACTTAAAAATAAATCACACGAAGTCGTTTAAAAGGAGTAAATATAATTGATGTTGAAAGTAGAACAAATAAGAGGTGATCTTATATAAGTATTTAAGATTATGAAAGTTCATAACAACTTTGACTTAGCTTAAAAAAAACTTTAAATTTGCAGTGTAACATCACTCGAAACACATTTAAGGTAACTGTTTTCAGTCAAGCGAAGCAAAATACTTTTCTTTATTCGAATATAAAATATGGAACAGGTTGCCAAAGTATATAATTCTGTGTAAAACTGCATATTCCTTTAAAAAAAAATACAATTTACATTAATAGAAAGCTTATGGTGGTACAAATAGCCTAGTTTGGATCCAATGGTCAGTTGCTGTTTGAATATATTTACAATCTTTCGTCCTATAATCTAAACAGGACGTGCCTCGTATGGGTCAGTAGGCCAACTACAACGTTATTTACTTGTATTCCATGCTTATATGGGTGACATTTGATTCCGTTGCCAGCAGTTTGCAGCATTAACAGGATTCAGGCGCCTAATTATAATATCTGAGTAATGGTTGTACTTTACATAATTTGGATTTTTTTTTAGAAACGTGAACTAAGGTAGTCACGCCTTTGACTGATTTGTATATGGCGTTGAACACTGTTATTCAGTGCAACCAAAGGGTTAAAGTGGTCAAACAAATCATTATGCTTAGCATTAATGATAATTTGATAACCCCTTTTCTGAACCAAACAATGAAAAAACTCCTGTGTATATGTAATCAAGTCATGCAAAGGAAATGTGTAGTAATGCATTGGCAACGCTTTTTTCGTGATAATTTAGATGACTACCACATTTCCTGTTGAATCATTACTATATAAACAACAGGAATTGTGCACTCACACGTTTTATCACAAAATGTGAACAGCGAGAGAGAGAGTATGAGAGAGAGAGAGAGAGAGAGAGAGAGAGTATGAGAGAGAGAGAGTATGAGAGAGAGAGAGTATGAGAGAGAGAGAGAGTATGAGAGAGAGAGAGAGTATGAGAGAGAGAGAGAGTATGAGAGAGAGAGAGAGAGTATGAGAGAGAGAGAGAGTATGAGAGAGAGAGAGAGTATGAGAGAGAGAGAGAGTATGAGAGAGAGAGAGAGAGAGAGAGAGAGAGAGAGAGAGAGAGAGAGAGAGAGAGAGAGAGAGAGAGAGAGAGAGAGAGAGAGAGAGAGAGAGAGAGAGAGAGAGAGAGAGAGAGAGAGAGAGAGAGAGAGAGAGAGAGAGAGAGAGAGAGAGAGAGAGAGAGAGAGAGAGAGAGAGAGAGAGAGGGGGGGGGGGGGGGAGAGAGAGGGAAGGGGGAGTAAAGGGGGGGTAGGACACACAGTTGCCAGTGGACGCCATAATCCTGGCTGGTCTCCGGCACTCACGCCCGCCTCACCAGAGGATGTGTCGACCTCACAGTCAAACCATGCTGGGGTAACGTTGAAAATTAATCAGTAAACTCGCTCTATTCTAAACAGAGTTTGTAAGACCGAGCTACAGCTCCTTGGTTTCGCCTTTCCAACTGCTTGTTGTTTAATCTGCTCTTAAAATTATAGTTGATATAGCCTCAGCTATTTACCAGACTAGTAAGTTGTTGCTTTAAATTCAGTTACTTGGAACAAAAAGTTTCAAGTAGCACGGGTTATGGTGAGCCCGTAACAGACCCCCTGTGTTACAGCTCAGTTTATATTTTCCATTTGATTGATACCCCCTCAGTATGAACGTTAATTGCCACGAAAATTTTTCACATACACATCGCTAAGTAAACGAACGTGGAAAAAATATAGATAACTCTGCTATTAGTGTTATAACACCCATGTATTTATTCCTGAAGACATTGCACAAAATCCTAGCAGGTATCCCAAGTTTACCACCTGTAGATAACTCACACACTAAGCTTGCAGTCTGCGAGGCTTTTACTTGCTTATAATACTAATTGTCGGGGACAGGAAGCCCATACTTTGACTTATCCTTAGGAAATGTATGTTTATCTCTCAGAATGTTTGGTAATATGTTTATTGTTTGTGATGTGTGTCTATGTATATTTTAACATGATGTACTGAACGGGGTGAGAATAGCTTGAGCTACCTCATCCCTTTGTGTGTATTTTACCTCAATAAACTTATTTCTATTTCAATTTCAATTCGACTTATCCAAGTCCCCCCCCCCTCCACCCTAGGCCAACTATATTGTGTCGGGGGGACAGGCAGCCTGAGTGTATTCATACACGTTAGGCTTATATCGAGGTCCTCCCCCTCTCCGATAGTCGAATTACAGACCCACCCAGAATGCAACCCGACAACAAGCTGACTAACTCCTTAGCACCACCTACTTACTGTTAGGTAAACAGGTGCATTAGGTGAAAGGAAATGCGTCCAACTATTTCTGTCCCACCGGAGATTCTCGATTGTACGTCGAGAACGAACCCGACTCTACTACTGGGACCCTTAATATACCTGTACTGACCTTCACCAGGCTGCAACCCACAATAGTTGCCTAATTACACTACACCACAGTCTCCGTGGTGTAGTGGTAAGACACTCGCCTGGCGTTCCGCGAGCGCTATGTCATGGGTTCGTATCCTGGCCGGGGAGGATTTACTGGGCGCAAATCCTTAACTGTAGCCTCTGTTTAACGCAACAGTAAAATGTGTACTTGGATGAAAAAACGATTCTTCGCGGCAGGGGATCGTATTCCAGGGACCATAGGATTAAGGACTTGCCCGAAACGCTATGCGTACTAGTGGCTGTACAAGAATGTAACAACTCTTGTATATATCTCAAATCTCAAAAAAATTCACGGGTGCCTATTTTACAGCCTGGCGTCAGGTAACACGCCCAACCGTTTCTGTCCTACCTGGGGATTGAACCCGGGTCCTTGGATTATGAATCGAAGACCCAGGACCAAGTACCGTAGCGCTATTATGCTTGCATTACTGAAATATTATCATGACTACTGTCATTTTATCATAAATTTAAGGCAAATTAAAGCTGACTAGTTTATCATAAAAGTAAAATGCTTTTCTTAAACAATAGCGCAATATATCAAGTCCACTTCATGAAACATATATTTGATTAAGCTATCAGCCTCCACCACACGATGGGTACGGGCTCCATGACAAAATATAAAATCATGCAGGTCTTGAACAGTATATAATCCACTTTTAATCTAATGTTATATTGTTCGCGTTGATAATGTGTTCACAAGAGTCGACCCAACGTCATTCCTGAAGACTACTGGCACTGAAAAGTTTCGTGTCTTATTTATTTATTTATTTATATATATACAAGAAGGTACATTGGGTTTGTGAGAATACATTGGATAGTACAGTATTTACATTCTTGTAAAGCCACTAGTACGCGCAGCGTTTCGGGCAGGTCCTTAATCTAGCAGATAATTTTAAGTAGGTAATATATAACCTTCAGTACTAAACAGATAGAGAAAAATGTGCTACATTAAGGTATAAGCTTAAGTAACTTACCGGGGACGTAGAGTTATAGCTTCCCTGCAGCAGTGCGCGCGGCGTCAGCCTCTTGGACACTCTACCTCCTCACTAACCTTATCAAGCAGTCAACATATCCTGGAGCTCAGCGTTACCACACTACACCTGTTTCCTGCCTCCCTCCCACACTCCCTCTCACTCCTTCTTAAACTTTAGCAAGATAGTTGATTTAAACAAATATCTTTAATTAAAATAAAGTGATAACTTACAAACAGCTTTATTCCTACTTTGTAAAATTCAACATATTAAGTCCCTGCCAGTTTGGCTTCCGTTCCCAAAATGATGCCATTATTTTATTATAATCCGTTTACCAATGATCCGTTTACCGTTTAAATGATCCGATCCGTTTATATAATTATCCGTTTACCAATGATGCCATTATTTTAATATAATCTACACAGCCCTTGACAAAAATGAGTTCCTAATTGGCCTCTTCGTTGACCGGAGAAAAGCATTTGATACTGTAAACCATAATTATCTCTTACTTAAACTTCAACATTATGGTATCCGAAGCCTTGCTCTGAACTATATAATAGCCAGACGGATGGCTGGCAGATCTGGCCAGCCAAGACAGCCACATGGCCGGCTTGACCAGCCAGGCCAGCCGGCCCGCCAGACGTCCGTAGGAGGGGTAAAAGCTTTAGTTACACGGGTCAAGGTTTTACAAAATTTAGGAAGGGGCACCCTCCACAGGGGCAAAGACGGAACGACATGAGGGGAAATATTAGTAATACGAACCTAAAGAGCATCTTGTAAGTGAGACAATCTTACAGAAAGAGATAGGTGGTGAAGGGGAACAGGAACCACAAGAGGGGTAAAATGTCAAGGCACGACATAAGCGAGAGGGTGTTGTAAGGACCGTGCAAGGTAGCGAAGACAGTAGTGATCATGGCGATCCTGTAGACAGGATGCCAGTTTCAACATACAGGCTGAGGGTAGAAGTGGAACGAAAGGCACCAGAGCTGAGGTGTAACCCAGTATGGCTCAGAGCGTCAAAACGGCGAAGGGTAGAAGGAGAAGCAGACGAGTAAGCAGGACAACCATAATCAAGTTTAGACAGAACGAGAGAGGAATGCAAGGAGAGGAACATACGCCTATCAGCTCCCCAAGAAGTATGAGACAAGACCTTAAATAAGTTAAGGGCCTTAGAGCATTCAACTCGGAGGTAAGAGATATGGGGCAACCAAGACAATCGAGTGTCAAAGATTAGCCCGAAAAGCTTAGAAGAATCTCTGTACAAAAGGGGTAAAAGAATCTCTGACCATATAGCGACAGAGGGAGACGGCAAACGACCTGCTTCCGAGTAAAAGTCATAGCACAAGTTTTAGTGGTACAGAACTTGAAGCCATGATTAGTGGCCCAAGACGTTACGGCATCAATCACAAGTTGAAGCCGCTGTTGAAGGATTTTCGAATCATCACCTCGACAGCAGAGAATAAGATCGTCAACATAAGAGGCCATAGAAAATGTCAGAAGGATGGGAAGAAATAAGACCATTCAGAGCAACCAGGAAAAAAGAGTAATGCTCACAACACTACCTTGGGGTACACCTTCGTATTGCTGAAAAAGAGGCAGAGAGAGTGGTACCAAGCCTCACTCTAAAGGAACGAATAGGCAGGAAGAGTTGGAGGAAGAGAGGGAGATTACCACGAAGGATAAAAGAACGGACTTGGGACAGAATATGGTACCTCCAGATGGTGTCATATGTCTTTTCCAGGTATAAAAAATACAACAACAATAGAAGTCTTCGCAGCAAAAGCCGTACGAATATAGACCAAGTTCACAAAGAAATCAGTAGTGCTGTGGCACTTGCAAAAACAAATTGAGAAGGGAAGAGGTGGTGGAAGTGTTCTAAGAGCCACATCAGACGGACAATGACCATGCATTCAAAGAGTTTGCAGACGCAACTTGTGAGGATAATTGGGCAGAAGTCCTTAGGGGATATCCCTAGAGACGCTGGTTTCCGAAAAGGGAGAACATCCCAGTCGAAAAGTGGGAACCCAGTTCGGTCGCAACCGTTACTGGATCCCCCACAAGAGTACCATGGAGGTGAAGGAGCAGTGAGACATCTGGAACAAACCTACCCGCTATCTTGCGGATTTTCTTCCAGATCTGCGGCAGAGGAGTATCGGACAAAGTGGTGGAAACAAAATTTCCAACTCTCATGTTTAGCTGTACAAATGGTCCTACAGGCCACCACACTCACTTTCCGGAAGAAAATAAAAGAAGCAGCCGTCTGCCGGCGTTGGTGTTTCTTCCAGGCTGCACACTTACAGTGGACAGCCCGAGCACAGTCCACATTCCACCCGGGAATGCACTTCTGCATGCCCCGGGAGGTAGAGCGAGGAATAGAGCAGAGGGCAGCATCGAATATGGTGTCATGAACAAGGAGGAGGGCTCGAGGGAGAGGCAAAGTGGAGAGGTCAGAAAGAGTAGCATGGAGGGTGAAGAGATTCCAATAAGCCTTGGCAAACTGCCACCTAGGAAAGGAGAGGGGAGGGTGAAAAGAGAAAATGGAGACAGGGATGGGGAAATGGTCACTGTTATGGAGGTTATCAAGAACCCACCACTTAAAATCTAAGTAAAGAGAAGACAAGCAGAGAGAAAGATCAAGACAGGAAAGGATGTGAGTGTGGGAGTCCACATGAGTGGGTTCATCAGAATTCAGAAAAGACAGAAGAAGAAGAAGAGAGAACAAATGGTTTGAGAAGACAGCCCCGGGTGTTCGTCAGAGCATCACCCCAGAGGGTATGCCGACAGTTGAAATCACCCAACAGGAGCACAGCTTCTTGTAAGTAGTCCAACAGGTGAATAAGATCAGGAAGCGAAAGCGGGATATTTAGGGAGGAGATAAATGGAACGGACCATATACCATTTATTCACAAAGATACGGGCCACAGAACATTGGAGAGGCAATGGAAAAAGTAGGGGGACGAAGGGAATATCAGTACGGATCAAGAGAGCAGTAGAATTATGGGCCCCAGCAGAAGCTGGAGAGGGGGAGGGATGGAAAGAGAAGGTAATAACCACGAAAGTGACTAGGACGAGCACCAAGCATCGGCTCCTGGGGACAGACACAAAGTGGTGAGAACTGTATTATCAAAAGTTGAAGTTCATGGAAGTTGGCATAAAATTCCCAAATATTCCATTGAAGAATAGACATTATCCAAAGGAGGAAAAACAGCAACAGAGAACAATGAAGAGACAAAGGTAAAGAAGAGCACAGTATACTAAAGAAGACCAGGACCAGGATCAGTGAAATCAGGGTTAGGGGGCAAGGATAAATTTAGCAAAGACGATGGAGGTGAGGGAGTGGGACGACGGACAAGGTCCAGGGCTGAAGGAGGAAACGGAGAGGAACGGTCAAGAGAATCAAGGGGAAGGGGGGGGAGGGCAGAAGCAAGGGAGCACACTGCATCAAGGGCAGCAACCAAGACAGCATCGGAGGCTAAAGAAACGCCATAGTCAGGACAGAGGGCTCGACCACCGAAATGGGAGGGGATGCAGTGTTAAAGTCGGAGTCAGAGGGTGGGGAAGTAGCGACACCTTTTTACCTGCCTGGGAGGAAGAAGGAAAGGAGCCAGGATTATGCTTCCGACTTAAAGAGACAGGTGTGCCAGCAACAACGTACTGGGGCGTCAAGCTCCATAGTCTCAACAGGAAAAGAACGGGAGAAACCAACATGAAGATTGCCGGGAGGATGGTGGACAACAGCCTGGACAGACAGGCGGCGGGGAGAGTCAAGGAACAGATGGGAGGGCTGGGAAGAAGGATCGGGGGGATATGGGAAAGAAGACACGGCAGACTGGGGAGGTAGGACGCAAATACCAGATGGAGAACGAGGAGGAGGACCCCCATGGTTCAAACGTAAGGGAGCAAGTGAGGTGGAGGTGGGTGTGTCCAGGTCTAAGGCTGGAAGCGGTTGTGAGACTGAGAAAGGAGGGAAGGGCGAGGAGAGGTGGAATGCAGAACACAAGCATAAAATACGTTAGCGAAAGAGGAGTTATGGCAGACTTGGTACTTTGCCTCAGGAAAAGACAAACGATGGCGGTGCTTTAGATTGAGGATGGCTTCTTCAAATTTGTAGTGTACACCCTTGTGGGAGAAGGAAGGGTGGGCATCAGCACAATTGAGGCAGTAAGCCTGGGAAGAAGATCACTTAGCTTTAGAGTGATCTGAGTCCCCACACATGGGGCATAGACACACCACACTTGTGCATTTGAGGGCATCATGACCAAATTTCCAGCACTTATTGCAAAACCTAGGAGAGGGAATGTACTCCTGAATGGAGCATCTGGCACCAGCAATAATTACAGAAGGAGGAAGGGTTCTGCTCCTGAAAGTGATCTTCACAACTTGAAGAGACTGGCGGCGACAATCACGAGGGGGTCGAGTGAACGTATCAACGTGGAGGAAAGAATGGCCTTGGGCTTCAAGGATATGTTTAATATCCTCGTGCCAGTCTTTCAGGGTCCTAACACCAGTCTAACATGGTTCGGGAGGATAACAGTGCCAATACTGGCATTTAACTGGGCATTTTTGGAGACCCTGACATGAGTCTCCCCAATGCTGGACAAGGTGGCTAAGTGGGTAGCTGCATCCTGAGAAGGAGCAGCAACGACATGCATACCAAAACGGGTGGAGTTAAAAGTAACAGATGCATCCACCGAATCAATGAGGTGTTTATGGAGGAAGAAAGTGTCAGGAACTGTAGAATCTAGATGGTTGAGATCAAAGTAGCAAGACCAAACAAGGAGTGGTACATATTAGTACGGGTGGGAATCGTGCGAGTGTGGCTGTGGCAGGGTCGGCATTGAGAACCCCCAGAAAGAGAGGGGGTAAAAGGAGCAGTAGTCACAATGAGAGACAGAGCCGTGCCAGGGGAACGAGGTGGTCACCACTGGGGACTTAGGGTTCGACCCTACCATAGAGGAGGGAGGGGAGGAGGGGGGGAGTAGTTTGGTCTGGGCCCAATGTAGCGGGGGCTACAGAGCCTGGTCTTCCACCACAGTCCAACTCAGGGGCCTGGTCGCCCACGCCATTTGCCTGGGTAAGAGAGGTCGTTTTGTTTTCCATATATCATGCATTTTAAAAAGTCTGGGGCCTAGAACCAAGGGATACCACCTACCAGGGCAGCCAGGGAGGCCGAGCGCGGGCCAGTGCATGAATGGGGTGCGTCGTCCCCAGCGGTGCTTCTCCTTTTTAACAGGGAAGTCCTACTGCTTCATCCCTTCTCCCCACACTGGTGCAAAGACCTCATTCTCTCTTTTGCCCTAGCCTGGACACCCAGCTATTCACTTAGGGCAGCCCCTCATGGCCGACCCCACTCCAGCAGACAGTCCGGTAACCCACAAGGCCCCTACATGGTGCCCATCTGCACGTACACCACCCAAAGAGGGGCAGAAGAGGGGGCGAAGGCAACCCTCACCAGTCCCAGGAAGGTGTACGTGAGCTCACCACGACAAGGCAACACCACGGAGGGGTGGCATTCAGAAATGGAAAACATCTATTACTTTCTAGCCATATTCCCATAGGCAACCATTTGACTACTTCTGACCAATATGTGCCACTTCGATATCTGTATAATTTGGTCTTGCCAAGAAAATTAAAATACCTTTATCAACCCTCCTTGGCACAATGGTTACTGCGTTTGGCTGTTATATGAAAGGTTGGTGGTTTGAGCCCACCTGGGGGCAAATATTTATGTTAGGAGAACGTAAAGGTTTACTTAAGAACCAGGAATGTTTATATGCAATTACAGTTATTAGGGACCTAAACAAAGATGACAGGGACCAGCCTTAAGCTTCGGACCCCACCATGACGACCTCAGGTGTGCAGAGAATGTGACTTCAGTTATGATAACGCACCATGATATATTACATTATTCATACAAACTTCCAGCTACATAATAATTGTTTATTATTATACAAACATCATAAAGTATGTTGTTCAGAAGTGCTCAACACTTCGCATTTTAAAGCACAAATTGTTTAAATAACATAAGACATGGGAATGCCAAGCTCTATTTTAGGTGTTTATATAAGTACTGTATAAGAGCTTGCCTGACGACATTGTGTAACGTATCAGAATGAAAACGGAAAACAAACAAAAAATAAAGTAATGAGTGAGGGTGAGGGAGAAAGAGATAGGAGGGAGGTGGGAGGAGTAAGGAATGGTCTGGGAGTAGCAAGGAGTGGCCAGGTAAAAGGAAAAGTTTGAAAAGATGCAGAGGGAGAGACGGAGAACACGGAGAAGAGTAGATAGTAAACGTAGGCGGTAGAAAGAGAAGTAGATGTAGATGTAGAAGGTAGAGGTAGAAAAGTGCTGCCACCATCCATTCTAGTTCAGTACCTACACGACAAGGAATGGAACTTGTCTGTACTCTAAGCTGTTATCAAATGTTATATTCAGTCTCTGTGGTGTAGTGGTAAGACACTCGCCTGGCGTTCCGCGAGCGCTATGTCATGGGTTCGTATCCTGGCCGTGGAGGATTTACTGGGCGCAATTCCTTAACTGTAGACTCTGTTTAACGCAACAGTAAAATGTGTACTTGGATGAAAAAACGATTCTTCGCGGCAGGGGATCGTATTCCAGGGACCATAGGATTAAGGACTTGCCCGAAACGCTACGCGTACTAGTGGCTGTACAAGAATGTAACAACTCTTGTATATATATCAAAAAAAAAAAAAAAAAAAAAAAAAAAAAAAAAAAAAAAAAAAAAAAAAAAAAACGGTCAACATGTATCATATTATCTGCTGTTTGCATGTACAGTACTCATACTCTTAAAGTCAGTGAACTCAGAGTCATTAAATCCAGGATCTAGGGAACAAAATTAAAGTCAGATTAAAAAAGTAAGTTAATCGATTTTTTATATATATATATATATATATATATATATTTATATATATATATATATATATATATATATATATATATATATATATATATATATTTAGCACTATCACACTCTTTGAATGCCCCTGGGAGTCCACAGCTTTTCTCTTGAGTCCGAGTTGTGGACATGAGCGGCGTCCATCATTTTAAAATATTTGTTAAAAATTTAAATTTTATCTGTGGGAACCGACCTGTGAGATTTATATTTATTTAATTTATATGAATTTATATTTACGTTAATTTATATACTTCGATAGCAATTTGTATGATGTTAAGTGGACTGTATTTCTGCAATAATCTCATAATCTCACAAATCGATCCTCTACACATTAGGGGGGGTTTATATTGAATTTATATATATGCAGCCAATCAAACTACAGTATTAAACTACATATATTGAAGAGGTTCCTTATCTTATTTGTACAGCAGGTCTTAGTCCACCAGGTATAACTAGGATGTAGACACCAAATTATCCTCTTTGAGGTAGCTTCCATCACCCTGGTAACTGATGCACAAAGCATGCTTCCTCGTCTTGACCTGTCAAAAGGGCACTAGCTGTAAAGCCAGAATCCTAATACTGTATATGACAGCTATATCAGAGA
Organism: Procambarus clarkii; assembly: GCF_040958095.1. Lineage (NCBI taxonomy): Eukaryota > Metazoa > Arthropoda > Malacostraca > Decapoda > Cambaridae > Procambarus > Procambarus clarkii. The sequence goes on along the minus strand of NC_091236.1, from coordinate 6,133,077 downwards.
AAACACTATACAAAGAACCATAAAGACCTAGGCTTAATTACCTTTAGTATGAGGCGATCTCGTATTCTAACCGGCTCGCCCTTTATATCTACCTAATATTCATGGCCACAAATAATTAGATAAACGGGTTTCGGCAGAACACTTAACTTGTATTTGTTGACAGCGTGTTGATGATGGTACACCTTTGGTTTCCATAACACTTCGTCCAAGTAAAATTAACAGGAGCCGAACTGCTCCCATGCCTCTGGTCTAAGTACAATAACAATGGCTGACCACTCCCTCCTCCCTGACGCTACTGGTCTACATTGTCCAGATGACAGTAAGTGATAGAAGGGTCACATTTACTCTATTTTAATTCTGATAATTAAGTTAATTTATATGAGATGTTTTTATGATGGTAAAGTCCAAAGACTATTGTATTTAAGAATAATTCCCACCATAATAGGTGGTGAATTTATAATAGTATGTGGTAATGATATCCCATTTTCTATAGACGGAAATTCCACTACAAGTTACATTTTCTATGGGTAACTTGTTTATACAACGCAGCAATATTATCTGCCTGCATGTAATATTATTAAATGGTGTCGGATTTTCCAACATTATCTGCTCAATCTGGGAGTGGTGTTAAAATGAGCGCCTTTAGATTGCACACAATTTGATACCAAAATGAAAGATGTAGCACGAAAATTGATGTCAGAACATTGGAAAAATTATAAATACTTTTTTGTTCCAAATTTTAAAATATTTGTTAAAATTCTATTTATTGCGCTATGATTATGGGACTAGTTTTAAAATGTGTACCTTTAGATTGCAAACAATATGATACCAAAATGACATGAAAATTGATGTCAGAACACTGGAAAGATAAAAATAATTTTGTGATGATGAGCGTCCAAAATTTAAAATATGTTAAAATTCCATTTATTGCTCTATTATTATGGAACTAGTTTTAAAATACATGCCTTTATATTGCGAACAATTTGATACCAAAATGAAAGATGTAACACGAAAATTTATGTTATCAAACTGAACTACCTGTATACACATTAGGTTGTGTATATATAAGTATACACATTAGGTTGCGGTGTGCCAATTGGTGCTCGTTCACAGGTAACTTTAGGCTTTTCTGCGGGGACTTACGCTGGGCTTTTGGACATCATATACATATACACCTGCTAGAAATTTATTTGCGAACAAGATACCAAAACGAATGACGTAGCACGAGAATTAGGGTGAGAAAACTGAAACGAGCATACACATTTTACCGATTCTGTGCGCTCTCGGGTAACTTTTGCCAACTTTAAACTTTGCTGTGGGGAGACACGCCGGGCTTTTGGACATTATATGCATGTACACCTGTAGGGAATTCTACTGCAAACACAATAATACCAAAACGAACAACGTAGCACGAGAATTAAGGTGAGAAAATTGAAACGAGTATACACATTTCGGCGTCGCTGTACGCTCGCCCGCACCACCAGGAGTAGTCCGTGCATATCTGCGGAGCGCACGCTCCATGTGTGATAGTGTTAATTAACAGTATCAATTCAAACAGTTAACTTAATGCTCATATTGTCAAGATTAATATACAATGTGAATTACCACACAAGACCTTGAGACCACTCCGGCTGTCTGCTCCTGAAATCACACAACACCTTAAGTATGGAAAACAAGAGATAAGTCAAACTCAACCAAGGGCTGAGACTAAGTTTGGATAGAGAGGGGGGGGGGGTCCTATAGTTGACAGGCAGAGTTTCCCCCACCATCCGGCCGACAGCCTGTCTCGGCTGCTGTTTGCTGATGCTCTGCTGTCCCTATCCTATGATATCCTATGTACAGTTCCATGGGTATTTATGCGGGTACCTGGTAGCTAAACTCCACCCACAAGTAAAATAGCCTAAGGCTCTTTACCTACCACACCTTAAATAGCGGCTTATTTGATGGGCCCAACCCAACCAGCCGTCTGCAATTATCAGCTTAGCAGAAGCAAGGTCAATTCACACGACCTGACATTGTCAACTTGTGGTCATTATCACTCTAGAGGTGTGAGCTTTTAATTGCTTGGGACAGACAACCTGGCACCTCTCAAAATCCTGCCTGGCTGACTCATGTTGTACGTATATATTAAATACAAAACACCTTTACCATGTTACAATTGGATGCCATATTGAATTACCTATTCCCAGTTATGAGTCGAGAACAAACCCGACTATATTACTGGGACCCTACAGTAACCCCTAGAGCACACACACATTAGAGCAATCTTCGAATACACAGTATTCACATAGGAGCACACTTAGAATATATACAAGATAAAGCAACCTTGAAACACACACACACACTTACATTAGGGGCAAGCTTGGAACATATAAACACTAGAGAAACTAGATATGTGGTTCTTTCTGCATAGTAGTATGATATATGGAACAGCTTGTGTAGATTTCACTTGTTCTCAGGTCTATTATAAATTTTGTTGTATTTCTTAGAACTGATGCTGAATATAATCCCGGGTAAGACAGAGCTGATTGGGCGCATTTCCTATCACCTAATGCACCTGTGCACCTAGCATTGAGTAGGTACCCAGGAGTTGGTCAGCTTGCTGTGGGGTTGCATCCTGGGGGGTCAGTAATTCGACCTTGTAGGGACGGGGCCCTCGATGTAAGACAAATGTCTATAAATGTATAACATGTAAGCCCAATGTGTATAAATAACATAAATTAAATACACTCTGGCTACCTGTCCTGAGACACAATGACTTATTATTATTAAATTATAATTGGGTCGCATTGTACAGTTGACTTCATTCTCGACTCATAATCAGGGTTCCCAGTTCGATTCCCGGGTGGGACTGAAAAGTTTGGGCATGTTTCCTTTCACCTAATGCATCTGTTCATCTAGCTGTTAATAGATACAGGTACCTGGGAATTAGTCAACTGTTATAAGGTTGCATCATGGGGAGGGTCAGTAGTTTGATCTTAGGGGGACCTTCATACAAGCCTGAAATATGCTATATAAATACATAGACTTTCTGTCCCTGACCAAATGATATATATTTATATTGCTGCCTTCCAGCTGCAAACATGCATCCAAGATTATAATAAATTCCACCCTCTTTTAAGGGTACAGTAATGTACAGTATATGGTTTGGTTAACTCATTAGTTCTATCGTACATTTGGAGTCCAATAGATTCTTGACAAAAAATTTTTGTTAAGGTTCAGTGATGACACTGATACTGCAGTAGGTAATCCAAATCATCTGAACACCACCGCCATTTGGGTTAACTGAATTTCTTACAGGAAATAAGAATTGAATAAGAATTGTCCAGAAATGAACAAATTAACATTTTTTTGTCGAGAAAAATTGGTGGCTACAATGCATCGTTTCAAAAAGACTTGCTGTTTACTCAGTTACTTGAAGATGAATTCATTCAAGTTACTTGAAGATTTGGGCTACTGAGCTCTTACAGTAATATGTAATATTTTCAGTGTCATCTAAGTTTCGACTCTGGTCTTTATGCCATCCATGCTTGGACAGAAATACTACTAATTAGCTTATGTAATTGAATTATTAACAGACAGCATATGGCTATTAAGCTCAGTTGACTACTTCAACATTTCTGGACAAGAGAGGTGATACGAGGCAAGATTCTAACCTAAATCTAATACTTTGCCCGAAACACTATGTGTACTAGTGGCTTTAGGTATTGTATGTACTAGTTCTATCTTTAAATCCAACATTATGTTTGTAACTCATCTTCAATGTATGTACCTTTACCTGAATAAAAAATCTAAATCTAAATCTAAATCTAAAGAAGGTAATGGCTTACAGATCAGTGTTTGGCGAGGCAACTGGATTGCATGCAGTTGGTAAATCTATGACAAGTTTTTAATTGTCTTGCATAGTTTGATACTTGATAAATCCATAAGCTTTATTTCATATACATACCAATGTTTTTATATCTATTATAATATCCCATTAACCCTTTAACTGCGCAACACATCATATGATGTATTCAGTGACTTGCAGTAACTTGCGCTCCACATCATATGATGTATTGGAGTACAGTACTACGCAAGATTTAAAGGCCCACGGATACATGGGGTTCACCACACCTTCATCAGGGCTCTTGTAAACAGACGCCATTTTTTTTTAAATCGTGGACCAAATTCCCGGGTGTGAGGGGCCTCAGTATTGAGTGAGCTACCAAGCCTGACGCACGCAGCATGAGCTCACAGCACTGCTGTTCAGCTTGTGACCACAGCATCGCCTAAAAATGCCATAATATACATGTTCTTGCTATTATTTAGCGATGATATTATTACAGAAGACCCCTGACTGTGATAAAAATGACCAGGATAATGATAATAGCAGAATTGTGGTGATAATTAGCGCTGTAGTGGGAGGAGTAATCTTGGTGGGGAGGGAGGTAGCATTGTCTGCTGACTCTGTGTGACCACCTTTTACTGTCTGGACTCACTATACCAGCTTAGTTGTTTGTTATGGTGAACAAAACATGCAGATACTTATATATAACGTCTGTATATAAAAGCTCAAAACAGTATGGTGGGAGGAGAATGGTGGAGAGTCAGGTGAGGTGAGGGAGGGAGGGAGTGGCAGCCAGTGGCAGGCTGCCACTGGTTGCCACTGTCACTCAGCATACCAATTTAGTGCTTCGTTATGGTGAACACGAATGTAGATACTTATATATAACATGTATGTACAGTGTAATAACAGCAAAAGGAGTGTGGGGAAGAAGTCATTTTGGTGATGGGTGTGGCAACATCTGCATGATTTGTTATGTTGGTAGGGGTGGCCACTATGCTCTTTGGGCATTATATTGGCTTAGTTAAAATTAAAGAGTTATGGTGAACAAAACATGTAGATACTTATATATAACATCTGTATATAGGGTAATAACACCACAAGCATTTTTTATATTAACAGTATTGTTGGGGGTGAAATTTTAGTGCGTCTGACCTTGAATGTGTGAGGGAAGCAGCCGCCACCTGACTGTGTGTAGCGACGTCTCTTAGTGCCTGAACTAACTATTTCAACTTAGTTGTACAGTTGTGGTGAACAAAACATGTAGATACTTATATATAACGTCTGTATATAGTGAATAAAAGCAAAAACAGTATTGTGGGAGGAGACTGTGGGCGAGTCAGGTGAGGTGAGAAAGGGAGGAAGTGGCAGCCAGTGGCGGGCTGCCACTGCCACTCAGCATGCCAACTTAGTGGTTCGTTATGGTGAACACGAATGTAGATAATTATATATAACGTCTGTATATAGTGAATAAACGCAAAAACAGTATGGTGGGAGGAGAATGCGGGCGAGTGAGGTGTTGAGGGAGTTAGTGGCAGCAAGTGGTTGGCTGGTGTGTGTGGCGGTCACTCCTCGTTGCTTTTTGACTCATAATAGCAACTTAGTGTTTCATTATGGTGAACAAAACATGCAGATACTTATATATAACCTGTGTATATAGTGTAATAACCAACAAAGTATTTGTTCACTGCTTGATGAACATAATAATTGAATCAACAATATGCACACCATATTTTTTAGTACAGCGATGATTCACTCGTTTTATTATATAAATATATCACACTACACACTATTGAATAATATTACAGCAAAAAACTATGTAAAATCAATCAGACATTGAAATAATTAGGTAATTATCTCTTTGTGGCCACTCCTGCTTGACAGATGGCGAGCAACAGACCGTCTGGGATACACGCTGAGTCAGCGCCTGTTTTTTGCCAGAGTTCCCCACCCTATAGCGGGCAATATATGCCACTTACATTTTTTTATTATTTTTCCCATGAACAGAGAACACAAATTAACAGGTTTAGAAGAATTTTTTTTTTTTTTTTGGTATGCGCCTGTGGGTGACAAATGCTAAATAGCCCGGAGCCACACAAGGGTTAATTTGTAGTCTTGATGCTGTCTCGTGCATTTGAGATGCATTTCATGTCAATGTTCTATTGTACTTTGTGTTATTATGATACTGTCCTAATGTTGCCCATATTACTATTAGAAATAATGCAGATGTTTTTCTCTAATTCTGAATTAATATATTTGTTGCAATCATGCAAGTTTATAATTAATGATTACAGTTATACCTGGTATGATTTGTCTGAAGTTTGCACTTACAGTATATAGAGATTATGTATGTCAAAGTTAGGTCTAAGATCTGTCATCTATAGGCTCTGATCAAACTTTGTATCTAAGGGAGCCGGTCGGCCGAGCGGACAGCACGCTGGACTTGTGATCCTGTGGTCCTGGGTTCGATCCCAGGACGCCGGCGAGAAACAATGGGCAGAGTTTCTTTCACCCTATGCCCCTGTTACCTAGCAGTAAAATAGGTACCTGGGTGTTAGTCAGCTGTCACGGGCTGCTTCCTAGGGGTGGAGGCCTGGTCGAGGACCGGGCCTGCGGGGACACTAAAAAGCCCCGAAATCATCTCAAGATAACCTCAAGATAGATGGCTATGATATCGCACATCAGTCTATACATGCAGAGGGAATTAATATGCACTGTGACAAACAACAATATATATTATGATGCATTAAGTGTGGACTATGATGCTGACAAACAAGTCATTGGGAGGGAAACTTCATATAATTACAGTACTCTTATTATAATAATTTATATTATTAAATTAATTATAATAATAATAATAACACTTATATAAATTACAAAACATTTATAACTAAAACTCACAACAAATCTTCCCCAAACATAATACTAGAAAATATGAATTTCCAATTAGGTGAAGGTCTGTGGGGGAAAACTTGGGCATGAGCATGTAGTAGCACCTCACTCAGAGCAGTTGGCCAGGTGTGGAGCTGCACAACCAGTGGTGCAGTCACCGCCTCCTTACACTCTTTACCAACCTCTTCACCAGCAACGGTTGAGAAGAATATGTCACCTGGAAAATTAATGTTAAAAGAAGTAGTAGTATTAACGTACTATTGCAATAAATATTCACTGAGTGCAATAGCAACTCGTTCCAAGGTAATTTAACTTACAGCCGTCACCTTGACCAATGATACTCTAATTACAAAACCAGCTAAAAACTAAAGACAAGCTGCCTACCTTTAATTCTGTTGGAATTTGTGATGTTAAGCAGGAACAAGTAGAGTGGGTTGATATTCAACAGCCAGATAGTAAAAGCCATCATCCCTCTCATTAGGTTTAGTCCCACCCTCAACTGAAAAATATATTTAACAGTGTAATTAAAACATTTAATTTTAATGCAATCAGTTTATATGGTGAGACTAGACCCACTACAGGCTAGCTCTTGTTGTTATCTCACCTCTTTAAGATGCCATATTTTACACATTTGTCAACATAAAATATACTGGATACACTCAACCATATTACAATGTAAAATTTCATTTCTAATCCTTACACAGTAATATACCACATTCTTCATTCCAATGCCTCTTCATCAACAATACACACAAATGAGATATCTATAACTACACTATCAAAATCTTCCACGAAGTCATATTTTTTGGGGGCTTGTGATTACTATTGTTGAATAATGAATACAGTAAAAGTAATCAGTTTTTAAGGAATATGTAATATGACCCCACACTAATAAAGAGCAGCTGAAGCTCGGTAATAAACACTTCAAAAGGTGTTTGGGGAAAAGTGAAATCAACTTTATCTTAAGAACAAATTTGGTGAAGACAAGTTCATGTAATTTTAAAAGTGACATACAAGAGGCTCTTTAAGCTTACCAGAACAAATACCATGTAGTAGATTGTAGTGGTTGGCAGGAGGAATATAACAAGTGTAAAAACTACAGCAGTTAGGACCCTGGTCAGCGACACATGGCCTCCTATATCGTAACTGTCCACTCGCTGCTTTAGTGGGTTCCATTTTCGACCACGAAATGCACGCCACTGAGAGCCCAAAAGTGAAATTTGTAACATGTGGATCCTGTTGAAATTGACAATATGGAACAAAAAACTTGACAATTCCTACCTTGTAATTAAGCACAACACACAATCCATACAATTGAAGTTCAGAATGATATATGTTACAGGTAAAGAGAAGAGGGACAGAGGGAGAGAGAGAACAGATGAAATAAATGAAGAAGATATGTGATATTAAATTACAGTAATTCTAAATAAGTCACCCATACATTTACCTTCCAGTATCTCAGGTGAGCACCAGACAATAAATTCTCTGGTCATCAGAAGGTGTACTCATTTTTTAGTAAACATTATGGTGCATAGTGGGTGAACTTACTCAACTGAGTACAGTACTGGTACTGAACAGTACGAAGAATGAGTGTACATGTCAGTACTGTACACACTCGATCCATATGCTAATTTATCTTTGTAGCCCACCACTTTCAGATTCAGTGACAGAATTAATTAACAAGGGTACTTAACAAGGGCTTAACAAGGGTGATATAACTAGAGGTTCCAAGAATATCATTCGAGATTTGAACTTGAAATGATGGACTCAAGCTGAATAAGTTTAAATTTATAAAGTAATACGCAAACATCACTTCAAAAGTAGGATTGCAGATCATCATAAAAGCAAGCACACCAGAAATTTTCAAGCATCAGTTAGATAAGTATGTAAATACAAGTGGTTCACATGGGCCAGTAGACCTGGTGCAGATTCCTTATTTCACTTCCTCTTATAAGGCCATCACTATCAAAGGAGTAGAATGTCAAGTATATGTGGGTATAAGGGAAACATGAACAGGAAATAATTTTCTTATATAAAATAGAACAGAAAGCATTGTTCTATTGAACAGCACAGCAACATAATAGGAAAATATTACAGTAATTTATTTTTCAATCAAAATCAATAACTATACCTTGCACCATACACGTAGAAACAGTAGAGATGCAGTGTGGCGAGATCAAAAAGATCTGATAGAATGGCCACTTGAACTGATGCTCCACACATCCCCAACCAAACAAGTACCCACGCTAAACCTCTTAATAATGGATCTGCCAGTTCTGTAAAGCAATTCAAAGAAAAATAGCATGAATGTATGCAAAATGTATGAAACAAAATTTACTTATGGGTGAATTTCATAAAGTTTTAGAGGAACTGTGTTGTTGAACTCCTACCACAAGAAATATTAATTGTGTCCATATGCTAAAATACTTGGTGCACGTGAAGCAACAGGTGAGATGCCGAGTGTTTTCCTTTAATATGTGCTGTACTATTCCCTTTTATAAATCCTACTCACACCTGCTGCCAATAGTTGATGTGGTCGACACTGCCACCTCTTCTTCTTTAGAGTAAAGGTGCCAATATCCGGATAGTCACCAGTTATTAGACATCAGTGCCCCCCCCAAAAAAAGTATAACACCTGCATCATACAAGTGTTTCTACATCACTTTCAATGTACATGTGAATATGTAAGTCCATTACGTGTAACGAGAGAATGAATGTCTCCCTCATTCTATCTAAAATTTTCCCAAGTTGGACACCCTGGGGAGGGGGGGGGGTTAATGTCAAGGTGTCTACCCGCCAACATAATCTGAGTAGAGATTGTCTTAATTGCTCAAGATACCTGGAAAGGAGTTGCAAAATGATTTGCAACAAATTGTACATAAGTGTACAATTCTTAATACATTTTTCTTAACCTTAATTTAATAAATTGAAAACTTAAAGATTTGGATATAATGACATGATGGCTACAATGTATAGAATGTTATTTTTCAACAAATAAGGTCTTGAAGAAACTACTGACAAAAAATACAGTTCAGTATTTCTAGGTTTGAAATATGTTAAGTTTTAATTTGAAATATCCTGGTATAACTAATTTGAAATATTGCCCAGTTGATTAGCACTTTATTCATTTAAACTGTAGTTATCTTACCAAGATATAATCTCCAGAGATGAACATGGTAAGAAAAAAATGCAGACAGGGCCTGTGTAAGAGGTTGGTTCAGTTTAAGCCCAGCCGGCACACCGCTCAGCCACTCTAGCAGACGATGAACGATGCTAGCCAACATCTGCCCAGTAATATAGAATTTAAAAGCTTTTTTTTTTTAAAGCTAAAATTTATATAGCTTTTTCAGATATCTAACCAAATCTTTTAATCAAAGTAGAATTACCTGAATAATTTGTATTCAATAAATTTTGAAAATACTGTAATAGGAACTGGCTCTGTATGCAGTAATACATTTAATTATTATAATTTATAGCATTTTAACCCATTATTCTTAATTAACATATAAAAGAGAAAGCCAGTTAGGCTTATCAAGATCCCTTTAGGCTTTTCCCAGGTTGCAACTCACAACAGTTTTATAACTCCCGGGTAGCCAGGAGAACACTGGCATATTATGAAAGGAAATGTTGCCTAAATATTGTATCCTACCATGTGAATTGTTCCCGGGACCTTTCAGCTGTGACTTGACTGAGCTTACCACTATGGTTTGGATTATGGAAGTTCCTATGTATGTGAATTAAAAATATCTTGTAGCACTAAGAGAAGTCATTTTATATAATTTAGTTTGTAATGAAACATTACGGTATATAAATGGTAGTTGAAAACATGTTAAAAGATCACAATACAGTACTGTATATACATAGTTAGATTATGTTAATTTCAAATACTGTACATACCTTTGTCCAACTACAAAAGTAAGTGTATATGTCATTTACTGATGCATAATTGCTGATAATTGAAGCTCCAGCAATTCCAATCAGTATATCCACCATGATCATTGTCAGCAGCCGACCCGAGAGCAATGTTCTCTTCTTCACCTGCAATTCTTGATGTAGCTTCTCAAGTTGAGAAATCCGAAGCAGCAGTTGCTGCAGGGCACTGCTTGAATAATCAAACCTCATGACTAATACTGAATGAAGGTTTTCAAGAATAAACTTTGGAATCCACAATAAAATAAGGAATAACTTAATCATTAATCTTATTAATCTGATACAACTGTCTTTCAGTTTTGATGCCGCTCTCTCTTGATAAGCTTCTTGAACACAGTGCACAAAATATGGGACAATGTCATTTGTATGATCCTTATCTTTCTCAAACAAAAACTTTTTACAGACAATCTCTGATTCACATACTTCCTGGGCATCATAAAGAACAAGATTTAGTTCACTCCGAGAAACATTTTTCTCCTGTATTCTCACGGATCGTAGCATAAGGTATGGCTTTGTTTGCAGCTCAACCCACAAGTTCTTCCTAGCTCCTCGGGTTTGAGATCTCTTTTTATTGTTAATGCAGCCAACACATGATGAACGTTGTAAGTCTGCAAATGTAACAACCACAACATGTGATGCCCTCTCACCATTTGTACAACCTGGAAAATAATAAAAATATCTGATATCCAGAGAAAATAATAAATGTTTAAATCTTAATCTTGAACATACTATATATCTCTTAAAATACTGAGGTTGTCCCAGGGTCGTACTACTGACCCTCTCCAGGATGCAACTTCACAACAATTAGGTAACTTCTGGGTATATACTGTATATACTGCTAAGTGAAGAGAGGCATTAGATGAAAGCAATAATGGCCAACATTAATCTCAATAAATAAGAATCAACAGTAGTGTGTAAAACTCACATGGTGTGGAAGTATAATTTCCACATAAATAACCACTCTGGCGTCCCTGAAGCTGAATGGGCACAAGGACTGTCACGGTGGCATAGCCCAACATCTTTCTCTGAAAAAGGCAAAACAATATCTGTGCAACATATTAACATTTTCATAATTTAAGTACTGTTCTGTACTATAATACATAAATTACCTTGAGAGTTGTATCTTATGTCACACCTCTGCTGCAGCTACAGATTTCATTCCATATTTACTGCTACTGTAGATGTTTTGTGCAAATGTTATTCTAGTTTATACAATTTTCCTTAAATATAGTAAACCAAATAGCTTTCCTCTAATACAGTAGGCAAAGACTGGTCCCAGTTTAGCATAGAGGCTTTGACCGGCACTTAATACCTATGCAGACAAATACTCCAACACTGCCAAAAACAGACATTAACAAGGTCCTATCAGATTCATAGAACACTTAGAAATCCTTCAGGTCTCTTGAAAAATTTCACAATTAATGCTCCACAGTTGTTCCCAAGAGACTCAATGATTTATTATAACCTTAATTGATTTGATCTACACAGCATTCAAATAAATTAATATACATAAATATATTATCATTAACCTTGTTTTCCATTTTTATTGAACAGGTTGGTATTAGCCCTGAGAAGAAAATAGTGTCAAGTGTAATGAAAGACCTCTTTGTACCTTGATTGTACCCAGATGGGGTTATGGGAGTTTTACTTGTGATTCGTGAGAGTTTGGTCCAACAGGCAACCTGATACACCCTTCCTGATGCCAATTTCACCTAGCTTTAAATAGACACCCAGAGAAAGGTCAGTCATTGGCCTAAGTGGACTTTGATGAGCCTAACAGGCTTCCTGTTTCCAACAATGGGAAGCAAAAACCAACCTACAGAGGATAATAGGGCAATGTGCATTTTGGATTCAGGCCCATGGAGGTGTTTCACAATTTGAATATGATGTAATGAAAGCAACACAACAATTTACATGAATTTACCTGAAGGCCACCATCTTTAGTGGCCTTAATGGCAGCAAGATGCCAGCAGCTTGTCAAAGGTCCCTCCCATTGTTCCTGAGAATTTTATCCAGCTGAATATTAAACAGAGGTACTGTAATGTCTTGGCAGCTACAACTTGGAAGATATGCACAATGTATTTGTCCCAAAAATAGTGCAATGAAGAGCTAGTAGTAGTGTGATATGAACAAGATATTTCATATCAAAGATTGCTTGCAAACAAATTTTAACCACAACAAACTAACTTTGCCTAACACAGGTAGCCTAATTTGCCTGAATTTACCCTAGAGCCACCATCACTCCTGTGGGCTCAATGGAGGCAGGAAGTCTGCAGCTTGTCAAAGTGTTCCCATTGTTTCTGAGGACATTTTCCAACTGGATTTTGAACAAAAATATTGTCTTAACATTTATAGCTTCAGTGGGTTGGCAGTTCCATGGGTTTATAACCTTATACTGTAGGTGAAAAGAGCATTTGTTTTCTGTGGCTACATTTGCCCTTTCTAAGAAGTGGTCTGGATTAATATCCTCCAACTTGTTCAATATTTTAAAGGTCTCGATGAAATCAGCCATGTTATATCTGGTTTGTAGTATTAGTCCTGTGACCCTCGACCATTCCTGGTAAGAGTTTACTTAGTTCTTTGTTGCTGTGTTGAACTTTTTCCAAAGCAGATTGTCTTTCCCAAGGTGAGGTCTCCATGCTTGAATACAGTAGGAAAAATGGGTTGTCCTTTGACAAGCTGCATGGCTTCCTGTTCTTGTCCTTGATATATGGTGGCCCTCAGGTAAGTTCAGGTATAATGAGATAACTATTTCTAATTATAAAGTGTTTGTCTATAATTATTTGATTGGGTCAAGTTAAAAAGATTGTTTTGGACCTTACTGGAAGGAACTGACCTTGGTCTCTACAGTGTGAAGATCAGCAGTTCAGTCAGTAAACATACTTACAAACAAAACAAAATACAAATATTTATTCAGGTAAAGTACATACATACAAAAGTTGATGGAATTATAGATAGAGCTAGTACATACAATGCCTAAAGCCACTATTACGCAAAGTGTTTCGGGCAGGAAAAACACTAAGACTAAAACTTAATACTAATTGAGATTAAAGTATAAATTGTGTTGAGAAAAAATAAGAAAAACAAATGAAAAAAGGGGGAACATGGCAGAAAAAAAGCAAAAATACAATTTGGTCAACAAACAGCATTGTTTAAAATCGTAGACATGGGTTGACATTTAGGGGTGAGGTAGGTTACATTGAGTTAATTAGGTTTTTTTTTTTTTTTTTTTTTTTTTTTTTTTTAGATATATACAAGAGTTGTTACATTCTTGTAGAGCCACTAGTACGCGTAGCGTTTCGGGCAAGTCCTTAATCCTATGGTCCCTGGAATACGATCCCCTGCCGCGAAGAATCGTTTTTTCATCCAAGTACACATTTTACTGTTGCGTTAAACAGAGGCTACAGTTAAGGAATTGCGCCCAGTAAATCCTCCCCGGCCAGGATACGAACCCATGACATAGCGCTCGCGGAACGCCAGGCGAGTGTCTTACCACTACACCACGGAGACTGTTTAGTTTTTTATCTTAAACTGGTTGGGAGAGGTACAGTCTTTAATATAATTGGGAAGGTCATTCCACATTCGAGGTCCCTTGATTTGCAAAGCATTTCTTCTAGTTTGACTAAGTCGTACTCTTGGAATATCAAATAGGTATTTGTTTCTGGTGTGGTGCTCATGGGATCTGTTACAACCTTCTAGGAAGCTTTTAAGGTCAGGATTGACATTACAGTTCAGCATTTTATATATATAAAATACACGTGAGAGGATGTGCAATGACTTAATATCTAACATATTCAGAGATTTGAGTAAGGATACTGAGTGATGTCTGGGGCCAGAGTTAGATATTGTCCTAATAGCAGCTTTGTGTTGAGTAATTAGAGGATGTAAATGATTTTGGGTAGTAGAACCCCAAGCACAAATACCATAGTTGAGATAAGGATAGATGAGAGAGTAATAGAGTGTCACCAGGGCAGGGTGAGGTACATAATATCTGATCTTAGAAAGAATGCCAACAGTTTATGAAACTTTTTTTGATATATTTAGAATGTGTCCCTGGAAATTCAGCTTGCTGTCAATGAGAATGCCAAGGAATTTGCCATCTACTTTGTTACAAAGTAGATGGCAAATTACAAACAAACTGTAACTTTGTTACAAACTACTTTGTCACTTGGTGGATACACTTGCTTGAAATGCCTTAATCAGCATGGATTATATGACTTTTGTCATATTATGATAATTATTCATGTTATGATGGTGTTGGTGGGCCTGATCTAAAACAGAGGCTCATCTACAAGTGTTGTTGATTTAGGACCGTAAAGGGTTAATCACGAAGCCAAATGACGAAATGAACGTCGCTTATCAGCGGAAACTAATGTGCCTCGTGACCAATAAACGCACAGACGGCCAGATGATGGGTTGAAGCTCCAAGAATCCTTGAGGGTGACAAGCACCGGGCCCGCCCCCACACAGAACACTGGGCAGCAAAACCCAAAACTCAGCCCGTGGTAGGGCTGGGTTGTTGTTGTTATCGGGTTACGGGCAGCTATAGCACAAGGCCGCATGTAATAATAATAATAATAATAATAATAATAATAATAATAATAATAATTTTTATTTAGGTAAGGTACATACATAAAGAGATTTTACAAAGTTTGTTGGCTTTATAGATAGAGCTAGTACATACAATGCCTAAAGCCACTATTACGCAAAGCGTTTCGGGCAGGAAAAACATTAATGACTAAAGCTTAAAACTAATGGGTAAAAAGAATAAAATGTTAATAAAGAGAATAAATAATAAAAGAATAAATAATAAAAGAATAGAATGTTGATGTTGGGGTAGGGGCTACGACGATCAAGGGATCGGACCGCTGCCCGACATACCACCTTTCTTATCCTGTACACTGAAAAGTCATATACCACCTTCCTGGTGGTATATACCATCGGGAAAATAATATTTTAGATTTCACATGCCCGAAACGCTTTGCGTAATAGTAAGTAAGCTTTTCATTTTATAGATTGCATAATATCTTTTTGACTTTTTTGGTCATCTTTTTTGGTTTCATTCTACTCATTATGCTCAATTAGTATTAAGCTTGTCATTTAAGTTTATCATGCCCGAAACGCTTTGCGTAATAGTGGCTTTAGGCATTGTATGTACTAGCTCTACCTATAAGACATAAACAACTACAGACCAATATCGAACCTACCCATACTATCAAAAATATTTGAAAAAATTATCTACAAACAGCTCTACTCCTATCTCGTAAAATTCGACATTCTTAGCCCCTGTCAGTTTGGCTTCCGCTCTCAAAAGAGTACCAACGATGCAATTATTAGTCTCCTTGATATAATTTACTCAGCCCTTGACAAAAATGAGTTTCCAATTGGACTCTTCATTGACCTGAGAAAGGCCTTTGATACTGTTAATCACGATTACCTCTTATGTAAACTCCATCATTATGGAATCCGAGGCCATGCACTGGACTATATCCAATCCTATCTTAGTGATAGACACCAATGTGTAGCCATCAATAATATAATCTCTCCCATTCTACCAATAACCGTTGGAGTGCCACAGGGCAGCATCTTCGGACCCCTACTATTTCTTATATACATTAATGATCTGCCTAATGTCTCTAACATTCTGAAACCTATTTTGTTTGCTGATGATACTACCCTCATTTACTCCAACCCCAACCCACATACACTAAATGATGTTGTTAATAATGAACTAAAAAAAAGTCCACTTATGGATGTCAACCAACAAACTAACACTTAACATAGAAAAGACCTACTACATCCTATTTGGAGGCAAATCTACAAATGCAATTCAGCTTCAGATTGACAATATAAACATTAGCAATAAAAATGATGGAAAGTTTCTTGGCATATTCCTAGACAAGAGACTCAACTTCAGTACCCACATACAACACATAACTAAGAAATTCTCTAAAACAGTTGGTATACTCTCCAAAATCAGATATTATGTTCCTAACTCTGCTCTCATCTCTCTATATTATGCACTAATCTATCCCTATCTCAACTATGGTATCTGTGCATGGGGTTCAACCACTGCAAACCACCTCAAGTCCATCATCACCCAGCAAAAATCTGTTATCAGAATAATATCAAATTCTGCTTTCAGACAACACACAGCCCCCTTGTTTAACTCCCTAAACATGCTAAACATAATCTCACTCCACAAATTCTCCTGTGTCAACTACATTTACAAAACCCTGTTCTTAAATGTAAATCCTTGTCTGAAACTCTTCCTGGACAGATGTAATAGGACCCATTATCACCACACCAGAAATAAATATCTCTTCGATATCCCCAGAGTTAAACTTAATCTGTGTAAACACTATGCAAATAAAGGGACCCAGTTTATGGAACTCACTCCCTACTGAATTGAAAAGCTGTCCAACTTTTACATCATTCAAAATCAATACTAAAAAGTACCTAATTTCATCTTCATAGTTTTTCACTTTTTGCCTTAAAATTGCACTGTATCTATTGCTACCCAATCTCCCAACCTTTATGTTCCCAATTTGAACATCTTTACCATTGAGATCATTGCTGTTTTCTTATATGTGCTGCCAATCTGTTGTATGGTGTTTATAAATCTTGTTATCTGTATCTTTTGCTACCCAGTCTCCCAATCTTTATGTACCCATTCTGAACATCTTTACCATTGTGATCATTGCTGTCTTATATGTGCTGTCAATCTGCTGTATGGTGTCTATTAATCATGTTTAAATTACTAATCAAGCTGTCAATGTAATCAATCAGAGCTTTAATATAACAATGTGCTTTAATATACTTACTTATCTCTCTCATCTCATTTTTCTCTTGTAATGTATCTTTCATTTATCAATTCTGATTGAAATTTCCTACTTAAAATTATCTGCTAGATTAAGGACCTGCCCGAAACGCTGTGCGTACTAGTGGCTTTACAAGAATGTATATACTGTACTACCCAATGTATTCTCACAAACCCAATGTACCTTCTTGTATATATATAAATAAAATAATAATAAATAAAATAAAATAATAAATATGTGCTGTCAATCTGCTGTATGGTGTCTATTAACCTTGTTTAAATTACTAATCAAGCTGTCAATGTAATCAATCAGAGCTTTAATATAACAATGTGCTTTAATATACTTACTTATCTCTCTCATCTCATTTTTCTCTTGTAATGCATCTTTATCATTTATCAATTCTGAATGAAATTACCTACTTAAAATTACCTACTTAAAAATTACTACTACTACCCGAAACGCTGCGCGTACTAGTGGCTTTACAAGAATGTAAATACTGTACTATCCAATGTATTCTCACAAACCCAATGTACCTTCTTGTATATAAATAAATAAATAAATAAATAAATAAATAAATAAATAAATAAACATTTATTTATTATTATTATTTATTTATTACACTACTTCGATATCTAAGTAATTCCGCGTTACTACAAATTTGTTTAACGTATTACTCAAGCCTCCGTGGCACAATTGGTTAGCGCGTTCGGCTGTTAACCGAAAGGTTGGTGGTTCGAGCCCACCCGGGGGCGATTGTTTAGGCAAACTCTAGGGGTTCACCTCAGACAAGTTCAACATTAACACTCTTTACACCAAGTGTGCCAGGATCCAGCCCGTCCTCCTCAAGTTCCCCAACATCAAGAAACTGTTGTACTTAAGTGACCTTATCCTAACAACAGAGAAAGGGACAGTATATCAATTTCGCGACCTCATCCTTCTGTCTAGATAATTTAGTTCATTTATTATGCACCCCATACCCATCTTGTGGGCGGTAGTGGAAAGAGTTACACATAATGGGCTCAGGGACTGAACCTCACAATTCATTTAGCTAAGCAAGTTACAATCTTGGTGAGCTAGTTACAAAATTCAATATAAGTCGTCACTTCAACAATGGGTTCGAGATCGACCACAAGTACAGTTTCTAAATTAAGCAACTGACATATGTGGAGAGCTAGTGCCACAATTGATATGTTTGTCCTGCACACCGCCCCCCATCCAGTGGGCAGCGGTGGATAGATTACAATCACTCAGTTACTACCTACAGTTAGCAAACTGGGGATATTTGGCTAAAATTTCTGGTAGCAGATAATTTTGAATGAAATATTTACACATCGCTGGAACATTGGTTATAGAATTGTCTCTAAATTCACGTATCTTTTCGCACTCCATCACATAGTGACGGAGGGTGTGCGAATAATTTTGTTGGCACAGTTTACATTTGGTCAGGTCTATATCAGCAGATAATGAGAATTCCCAGAGATACTGTACTTGTAACCGAGTCTAAGCCGAGCAGTAGTAACATCTAGAAGTCTGCTGATTTTATTGGATGAACCATAGATGTGTGACTCCTCTTGCATGATAGTATGATGATAGATGGAATTACTGGTGTCAATTTCACTTTGCTTCAGATCTACAAGATCTTGTTGAAGTTCTCGGTGTACTATTGCTCTCAGACTGCTTATTGACAATCCAAGGTTACACTCAACGGCTCCTTTAAAGGCAGATTCTTTGGCTAACTTATCAGCTCTATCATGCATTCGGAGGCCAACATGAGATGGAGACCACATGAAATGGACTCTGTTACCATCCTTAATAATTTTGTTGTATTTGTGTCTAGCTTCGGACACGAGCATGTTACAGTTATGTCTTAAAGAGTTGAGAGCATTTAAGGATGATAAGGAGTCACTTACAATTAATGTATCAAGTTTGGAGACTTGTACACATTTCAGTGCAAGGATCAAGAGAAATAGTTCGGTCTGAAGGGTAGAGGCCCAGTTGTTTATACGGACTCCCCACTCAAAATATAAGCCATCGCCCATTGTCAAGACAACTGCACTTCCAGCTGCACCCGTGGTGCGGTGTAGGGAATCATCAGTGTATATGATTTGAGAGAGAGAATGCTCTGTGGACAGAGCATCAATATGGCTTAAGGCGTTGAGCTTTGCCTCAGGACGAAGCTTGGGCTGATCTCTAATTTGCTTCTTGGGTGGAAAGGGAGAAATTAAAACTGGAAAGGGTGTAACCTCCCACGGTGCAGGAAAGTGCCGTTGTTGTTTCTCTTGGTACAAATCATGAACCTGATACATTCTGAGTTGAGTTCCAGTTTTTGTTATCCACTTGGAACAATGCTGATCTTCAATAAAGAAATTCTGGAGGGCTTCTGTGCAAGGATTAGGATGAGTTAGCCTAAGCATTTTTATACCAATTTGACCGTTAGTTTCAACAACACGATCAACAACGCTTGGAATATTAAGTTCCTTTCTCATATTAAGTATCTTTGTGGTACGAGGGCACCCAAGGATTATCCTCAAGGCTTCGTTCTGCAATTTTTCAAGCCCTCCAAGCTTTCCTTCAGGCATCAAAACAAGCAGAGATGCAGCATAATCCACTAAAGATCTAATGTATGCAAGGTACATCATTTCGACAATTCTGACATTGGCACCATAGCCTGAGTGATAACCTGCAACAGCCTTGAGAGTTCGGAGCCTCTCTTTATACTGACGACAGAGTCTGAATACAACAGGACCATACAGTGGCACCTCAAGGCCAAGGTATTTGAATCTGTTTATATAGTCAAGCTGGGAGCCATCAGACTTGCCCATAAGGATGTTAAGAAGACTAGGACTGAGGACTCCTCCTTGTGGAGTCTCATTCTCATGCAAGTGGTAGTCCGACACTTATCCTTGCAACTTTACTCTGGCATACCTGTGACTTAAGTCATCTTGAATCCATCCTAGCATAGTTCCCGTTACACATTTTTTAACTAAGGTGTGTAAAATTGTTTGCGGGCTTGCAAGTTCGAATACTTTTTCTAGATCAAGGAAGATCACTAGCTGGACCTGAGGTAACTGTTCCTAATAATGTTGCTATGCAGTTGGCAGTACCTACTCCTCTAGTGAAGCTAAATATGTGTTTATGAAGGTCTCCAGTCTTCCACAGTAGCCTATTTAAGACCATCCGTTCTGCAGTTTTACTAATGCATGATGTTAATGAAATGGGTCTGTAACTGCCAGGTTCTTTCGGCTTAGGAATCGGTATGATGTCTGCTTTCTTCCAAGAGGTCGGTAGTTTGCCTTGCTGCCAAGATGCATTGATGACGTCCAATATTCCTTGTTCTCCAGTAGGACCTGCATGTGCGACCATTGACTATGTAATGTTATCAGCACCTGCTTAATTATAGACTGTCTCTATATTCTGAAGTGAAGTATATAGTACTAATCACTTTATAGTCTGAAGAAATAAAGCTAAAAAAACATATATATTCCTAGGTCTAGTATAGCTCACATATGTACGATATTAGGCCTCGGATAGCGTGTATTAGGCCTATAGGAAGGTTCAGTTAGTTAACGTTGTCTTTGCAACATATACATACAAAACTTTTTCCAGTTTATCTAAAATCAATAGTACAGATTTCTACTTTCTAACTGCGTTGTACGTCGATATATTTACTTTGGTCCTCATCGTTACTATAAGCATTACCAAAACAGGAGGATGGGCTGCAACTTCACGAGCCGTTACCATTTTCTAGTACGACAATCTTTGGTCTTGGGAAGAGTATTCGTCAAAATGCGCCGTTCTATTAGCAAGACGGGTTGAACATCTACATACCGAGTTTTGGCGGCATAACACAACAATTTGGAAAATAATACATAATTATAAAGAGCCTCTCAGTCCTTCGGAGCTCATAAACTGTTTAATATATGTAAAGTCGCCAAAGACTGATATAAAATGTTCGTAAGTACTTGCGTAACTGACTGATAAATCTAGGTCCAGACACTAAATTGAATTCTTATCCCTGGAATGTTTACATGCAAGAAGAGTTGCTATAGACCTCAACAAACACGACAGATCAGCCTCCAGGGCTGATTGGAACCCATACCTTATCCTGTAGACCCCCATATATACCTATCCTGTGAGCGTTGGGTGCCTCCAATACATGTCCTGTTCATGAGTGGTAGTGAACCCGTACCCATCGTGTGCAGCAGTGATCACATACCCTTGCTATATGATGTATGTCATTCCCAGCTAGCAGTGCACAGTAACCATGATACTCGCATCCCATGCGCAAGATCCGTACGTACTTATTTATGAAGAAAATATTATCAATTATAACATTATAAAAGACGTATAAAATGCATCAACGTAAACGCTTCATCAGCAGAGTGGCGCAGTGGAAGCGTGCTGGGCCCATAACCCAGAGGTCCGTAGATCGAAACTACGCTCTGCTACGAAATTGTTTTAATGTATTAATGTTTTTTACATTACAAATGTAGGTACATAGCAGTGTCCTGTTACCCCCTTCAATATGAGTAATTACAAAGTATAGGTTGAGCTAGCTATATGTTAAAAAATAAAGACAATAACGAATGGGGGAGATTTGTGCCTGAATTTACCTGTCCCTAGTGTCCTCGACGGATAGTGGAAGCCGTCGGCTTGTCAAAGGTCCCCCCCTCCCCCCATGGTTCATGAGGATTGTTTCTATTTGGATTTTGAGCTGAAATATCTTGGTATTTAACGACTTCGCCGGTTAGGCAATTCCATGGGATAACCCTAGTTTATAGTTTAGTTCATTTATTATGCACCCCATACCCGTCCTGTGGGCGGTAGTGGAAAGGGTTACAGAGGCACAATGGGCTCAGGGACTATATAAACCCCACAATTCATTTAGCTAAGCAAATTACAATCTTGATGAGCTAATTACAAAATTCAATGCACATCATCACATCAACAATAGGCTCGAGACCGCCCACAAGTACAGTTTCTATATTTTAATTTGATTTGATTTGTTCCGCAACTGACATGTCGACAGCCCTACAGCGAAAAACATCTGTACGCTAACCAATTGTTCTACGGAGGCTACGCTCTCTAAAACCTTACAAATATTTCCTCCTGCTTCCTACCGCTCGCTCCTGCTCTCGGAAGCCCTAAAAACACTTTCCCCTGTTTCCTCCCGCTCTCTGAAGCTCTAGTAACACTTCCTACCACTCTCTGAACCCATAAAAATACTTCCTGCCGCTCGCTCCCGCTCTCGGAAGCCCTAAAAACACTTCCTGCCGCTCTCTGAAGCTCTAGTAACGCTTCCTACCACTCTCTGAACCCATAAAAATACTTCCTCCTGCTTCCTCCCGCTCTCTGAAGCTCTAGTAACACTTCCTACCACTCTCTGAACCCATAAAAATACTTCCTGTCGCTCGCTCCCGCTCTCTGAAGCCCTAAAACACTTCCTGCCGCTCTCTGAAGCCTTACAAATTATTCCTCCTGCTTCCTGCCACTCGCTCCCGCTCTCTGAAGCCCTAACAACAATTCCTTCCGCTCTTTGAATCCCTAAAAATACTTCCTCCTGCTTCATCAGCTCTCTGAAGCCTTAAAACTGCTTCCTTCTGCCTCCTACCGCTCGCTCTCGCTTTTTGAAACCCTAAAATCACTTTCTACTGCTTTCTCCCGCTCTCCGAAGCCTTAACATTACTTCATACTTCTTCCCCCCGCCCGTTCTGAAGCCCTAAAATCTCTTTCTCATGCTTCCTCTCGCTCACTCCAGCTCTCTGAAGCCTTAAAAATACTTCCTACTGCTTCCTCCCGCTCTCTGAATCCCTAAAAACACTTCCTCCCGCTCTCTGAAGCCTTGAAAATACTTCCGCTTCTTCCCGGTTTCTGAAGCCCTAAAATCACTTCCTCCCGCTCGTTCCTGCTCTCTGAAGCCTTAAAAATACTTCCTCCCGTTTGTTCCCGCTCTCTGAAGCCTTAAAAATACTTCCTCCCGTTCGTTCCTGCTCTCTGAAGCCTTAAAAATACTTCCTCCCGTTCGTTCCCGCTCTCTGAAGCCTTAAAAATACTTCCTATTGCTTCCTGTCATTCGCTCCCGCTCTCTGAAGCCTTAACAACAATTCCTCTCGCTCTTTGAATCCTCAAAAATACTTATGCTCTCTGAAGCCTTACAAATATATCCTCCTGCCTCCTACCGCTCGCTCTCTGAAGCCTTAAAATTACTTCATACCACTTCCTCCCACTCTCTGAAGCCCTAATAACACTTCCTTCTGCTTCCTCTCATGTTACCGAGACGTCACAAACCTGGTACAAACATAAAACAGGATTTTCTCCCTCTATTTTCGTTATTAAACCTTGTTTAATTTATATAATTAATGTGTTTTGTTCATATTATATCGCTGAAGAAAAATTATGTGCATCTTTGGTAGCAATTAACCGGATTTGGTCCATATAATAACAGATCACTATACTTCAGGTTTCCGTAGTGTAGTGGTTATCACGTGCGCCTCACACGCGCAAGGTCCCCGGTTCGATCCCGGGCGGAAACATGTGAGTTTTTTTAATGTTTGTTTTCATAACCCACTGAAATAAACTCAGAGCTAAAATTAATAACAAATAATAAAGTATATTGGCAATAATTATTAACTCATAAAACTTATACCAATTTGTAATTTGCTAATACTACATTATACTAATTATTAATGTTAATGATTATTTTATTAATTGTGGAACAGCATAGAGCAGAGTGGCGCAGTGGAAGCGTGCTGGGCCCATAACCCAGAGGTCCGTAGATCGAAACTACGCTCTGCTACAATCTACTTTTTCTTACTATAACAAACCAAGAGAAATGTTTTTTACCTTTAATAAATGCAATCCATGCTCCTGTACATTTTGTAACTATGTAGAGCATCGTACATATAATTAAATATTGATGTAATGAACAATTACATAGTTGATACTGATACATTTGGTACTATTCACCTTATAGTCCGGAAAAATAAAGTCAAAACCAAACGTATATATTCCTAGGCCTCGTATAACATATATATGTACTGTATTTGGCCTCAGTATGTATTACACCTTGGAGGGTAAGTTACGTTAGGATTTATTAGAAACAAATACAAAAGTTCGGGCCTACCAAAAAAAAAAAAAACCGACTAATTAAAAAAAAAGTATTTCAATTCGGCCGACACCGACTAGGCTATGACACTCCCCTACCCAACATGTTTCATCTTGGAAAGCTGGGCGAGGCTAGCCCCACCAAGTGTCTGACGCCAGGTTCACGAAGCAGTTACGCAAGTTATTACACAGTTAAGGAGCTCCGAAGCACCAGGAGGCTGTTTATAACAATAACAACAGTTCATTGGCAAGTTTTCATGCTTGTAAACTGTTTAATAAATGTAACCAAAGCCATCAAAAATTGAGAAAAGATGTACACGTTCGTAAGTGCTTGCGTAAGTGCTTTGTGAATCTGGCCCCACCAACCTCAGATAAACATTCTATTTTATAGATATAGGTTATCTTGAGATTATTTCGGGGCCTTTTTTAGTGTCCCCGCGGCCCGGTCGGTTATATAAATATATAGGGTAAAGAGGGACCAAAGAGCCAGAGCTCAACTCCCATAAGCACAACTAGGGGAGTATAGGGGGGGGGGGGGTACCATCCCTGGTTGGGTTTGTAGGGACCCTCGACCTCGAAGAAGACGATATGCAGCATCCGGGGGAGCATTGTTGAGCGGACAGGCCGGACAGGTCCCAGGTTCGATTCCGGGCGCCGGCGAGAAACAATGGGCAGTTTCTTTCACCCTATGCCCCTGTTACCTAGCAGTAAAATAGGTACCTGGGTGTTAGTCAACTGTCACGGGCTGCTTCCTGGGTGTGGAGGCCTGGTCGAGGACCGGGCCGCGGGGACACTAAAGCCCCGAAATCATCTCAAGATAACCACCTGTGTACACTTACACATTGTCTTCTCATACCACCCCTTATATTTTTGTATTTTGCCATTTTATTTTATTTAAAGTTTCAGTACACAAAAAGTGTTCCAACATTGGTTACATTCAAAGTACGAGGCTTCTTATTACAGGTTGTGGAGTTCCTCCAATATATATTTTTTTGTGTTAACTAATAATATTACATATATATTATTAACTATATCTTCTAGTAGTAGTAGTAGTAAGCATCCATCGTCTCAGGAGACTATGGAGTTACGCTCTGGTTGTCAATCTGGAGTGGCCTCTTAGGGCGCAAAGTCAGGGTAGGTTGATATGGAGAAGCTGTCACCCATGCAGCAGGTCCCACCTCTCCACGGCGCCGAAAGTCTCCAATGGAAAGGCAAGCGCCAATAAGATTGGTTCCAGCGTCGTCGCAGGAACTGTCAGAACGAGGTTGAAGGCAACAACCAACTGCCCCCCAGGGGCCCCCCAGGGGGCTCCAGTGGCGGAGTTAACCTCGAAGTTGGTAAAAGAAGTCACAGGGACTCCAAACCCGGAGACCGCCGTGGTCGGGGCCGGAGAAGAACCACCCCAGCAAGGGCAAGAACGACCCCAGCCTCCTGAAGCAGAGCCTGGGCCACACGAGCCCCAGGAGGTGGACGGCCCGATCCCGCACCTACGGGTTCTAGACAGAGATCGTCATAGCCGTCTTTCACCCGAGGCCGGCTTCCTTCATGACCAAGCAGCAGGAATAGTAATAATTATTAATTAATTAGATTGTTTTATTTTAATAACTAGCAGTACCCGGCCACGCGTTGCTGTGGCTCAGCAACCTTCCCTGTCCCCCAGTCCTCCCCACCATTCCTCCCTCTCCCGTCTCCTCGGCCTCCCCACCATGCCCCACTCCCCTGTCCCTTTGTCCTCTCCACCATTCTCCATTCCCCCATCCCCTCGTCCCCACCATCCCAAACTTCCCCGTCCTCCCTCGTCCTTTCCCACCATTACCCCCTCCCTTGTCCCCTCGTCCTCCCCACCATCTCTCACTTCCGTCCCCTCGTCCTCCCCACCATTACCCTACTCCCTCGTCCGATGCCTTCCCAGATGGTCTGATGTTCCCATTCAGAAAATTGGGAACATCAAGTGACCCTTTGTTCCCATCACTGAAATATAAGAAAAAGTTACAAAATGAAAATATGAAAAAAAATATAAAAATAAACTATACTCACGAAATGAACGGTCTGGTAAACAACACAGCTCAATTCCAATGCAGTTCACACAAAATAATTAAATCAAAATGAAATTAAATCAAAATCTATGAAAATTCAATTTATCAAAGCAATCAGAAACATTGAAATGGAATTGTAGTATATCTAGTATAGCATGTGTGTAGCTCTTACATGCAACAGATGGCGCTGTTTTTCAGAAAAGCATAGTTTTACCTGTCACAGGTGTGGCATCTATACATATACTTACTAAATGAACGGTATGATAAACAACACAGCTCAATTCCAACACAATGTCACACAAAATAATTCAATAAAAAAAAAAATAAAAATCTATGAAAATAAAATTTATCAATGCAATCGGAAACATTGAAATGGAATTCGTGACATATTTAGTATAGCGTGCAGGTTGCTATTATGTGCAACGGATGGCGCTGTTTTTCAAAAACGCATGTTTTTACCTGTCACAGGGGTGGCATCTATATAGTAGGTATATAAAAAGACGCGCCTATTCGAATGCAACGTTGTGTCAAACTTTCAAAGCAATCAGTAAAGAGGTTTCGTAGTAACTTGAAAAAAACAGTTTTTCAGAAAAGCATGTTATTCTTTACCGTCACAGACGTGACATCTATATAGTATGTATGTATAAACCTGCCCGGATGGGAATGGAACGTTGTGTGAAAATTTCAAAGCAATCGACAAGAATGTAACAACTCTTGTATATATCTCAAAAAAAAAAAAAAAATCGGTGAAGAACTTTCGGAGATTAGCGGTTATGCACAAACGAACATTTCCAT
Source organism: Procambarus clarkii (assembly GCF_040958095.1). NCBI lineage: Eukaryota > Metazoa > Arthropoda > Malacostraca > Decapoda > Cambaridae > Procambarus > Procambarus clarkii. The sequence continues at coordinate 6,105,673 of NC_091236.1, read as the reverse complement.
TTTTATTTATATAGATAACTATTATAGTAATTATTTTATTTAATAATTATTACTCTTCTGTCCTGCTTTGTCTTGAAGGAAGGCCACCCTCGGGTGAAAGCGCCTGTGACCATCTCTGTCTGAAAAAAAAAGCGTGTTTCCGCCCGGGATCGAACCGGGGACCTTGCGCGTGTGAGGCGCACGTGATAACCACTACACTACGGAAACCTTGTATACAACAATCTCTTATTATATGGACCAAATCAGTTAAAGTACTTCTATAGTTACAAAATATTTTATTGACATTTATTTATTTATTTATATATATACAAGAAGGTACATTGGGATTGTAAGGATACATAGTAGAGTGATTACGTTCTTGTAAAGCCACTAGTACGCGCAGCCTTTCGGGCAGGTCCTTAATCTAACAGAAAATTTTAAGTAGGTAAATACTAGCAAAATTTATAAAAATGATAATAGGTACATTGCAAGGAAAAAAATGAGAGAGGTTTGTAGGTATATTAAAGCACATAGGTAGCTCAGATTGATTGCACTGACAGCTTGAATGGTAGTTTAACAAAAATTAATAGGCACAATACAGCATATGGCTAGCACATATAAGAAGACAGCAATCATCACAAATGGTAAAATTGTTTGGATTAAGTACATAAAGATTGGGAGATTGGGTAACACTAGATACAGAGTAAATTTAAAGCACAGTGTAGGAAACTATAAAGATGAAATTAGGTACTTTTTTGTTTTTGTTTTTGAATGAGGCAAAAGTTTGACAGCTTTTCAATTCACTAGGGAGTGAGTTCCATAGACTAGGTCCCTTTATTTGCATAGAGTGTTTATACAGATTAGGTTTGACTCTGGGGATATCAGAGATCTGGTGTGGTGATAATGGGTCCTATTACATCTGTCCAGGGAGAGTTTCAGAGCATGGATTTGTATTTAAGAACAGGGTTTTGTAAATGTAGTTGACACAAGAGAATGTGTGAAGAGAGTTTATGTTTAGCATGTTTAGGGAGTTAAACAAGGGGGCTGAGTGTTGTCTGAAAGCAGAGTTTGTTATTATTCTGATAGCAGATTTTTGCTTTGGTGATTTTTGCTGGGTGATGATGGACTTGAGGTGGTTTGCAGTGGTTGACCCCATGCACAGATACCATAATTAAGATAGGGATAGATTAGTGCATAATATAGTGAGAGGAGAGCAGAGTTAGGAACATAATATCTGATTTTGGAGAGAATAATAACTGTTTTAGAGACTCTTAGTTATGTGTTGAATGTGCATGCTGAAGTTGGGTCTCTTGTCTAGGTATAGGCCAAGAAACTTTCCATCATTTTTATTACTGATGTTAATATTGTCTATCTGTAGCTGAATTGCATTCGATGATTTGCTTCCAAATAAGATGTAGTAGGTCTTTTCTATGTTTAGTGTTAGTTTGTTGGTTTACATCCATAAGTGGACTTTTTTTTAATTCGTTATTCACAACATTATTTAGTGTATGTGCGTTGGGGTCTGAATAGATGAAGGTGGTATCATCAGCAAACAATATAGGTTTAAGAATGTTAGTGATATTAGGCAGATCATTGATATATATAAGAAATAGAAGAGGTCCCAAGATGCTGCCCTGTGGCACTCCAACGGTTATTGGTAGGAGTGCGAGACGTTGTATCATTGATGGCTACACATTGGTGTCTCTCACTAAGATAGGGTCGGATATAGTCCAGGGCAAGGCCTCGGATTTCATAATGCTGGAGTTTAAGTAAGAGGTAGTTGTGATTTAACAGTATCAAAGGCCTTTCTCAGGTCAATGAAGAGTCCAATCGGAAACTCATTTTTGTCAAGGGCTGAGTAGATTACATCAAGGAGACTAATAATTGCATCATTGGTACTCTTTTGGGAGCGGAAGCCAAACTGACAGGGGCTGAGTATGTCGAATTTTACGAAGTAGGTAGGAATTATCTGTTTGTAGATAATTTTTTCAAATATTTTTGATAGAATGGGTAGGTTTGATATTGGTCTATAATTGTTTATGTCTGCCGGATTGCCTCCTTTATGAACTGACGTTACTCATGCTTTTTTAAGGATATCAGGGAAGGTATGACACTCTAGGGATTTGTTGAACAGCAGAGCTATGGGATGGTGCAAGGGCGTGGGAGGCGCTCTTTGATACAATGGATGGAATTTCAATGATGTTCCCTGCCTTGGTTTTTAGAGAGTGTATGATGAACACAACATCTGTCGCGCTGATTGGTGAAAGGAGAAAAGAGAGTTTGGATAGCTGCCTGAGAGATATGTGTTAATATGTGTCTGAGTCTGTGGGATTTTTCTGGCAAGGTTAGCACCAACCGATGAAAAGAAGCTATTAAATTCATTTGCCATTTCTAAGTCAGTTGACGGTGTATAGCCATCCTTATAGAGTTTTATTTGGTTATGTGAGTGTTGTTTAGTTCCTAGGATACTAGAGATGGTTTTCCATGTGTTTTTCATGTTGCCTTTTGCTTCATTGAATCTATTCTCATAATATGAAAGTTTTGCCTTTCTTATGATACTGTTAAGCATTGATGAGTACCCTTTAACTACTTTTTTTGTAACTAGGCCAATCCTAAGTTTCTTTTCATATTCATGTTTCTTGTTGATTGATTTAAATATGCCACTTGTGAGCCACGGATTGTTTATTATTTTGTCAGTTACTTGCTTGGTAAGGAGGGGACAAGTGAGTATTGTAGAGGCTTAGAATTTTTGAGAGGAAGAAATTGAAATTGAAATTGAAATAAGTTTATTGAGGTAAAATACACACAAAGGGATGAGGTAGCTCAAGCTATTCTCACCCCATTAGAGAGGAAGAGGTTAGCTAATGAATTTATATCCTGTGTATTATTGAATTCAGATTCCCAGTTAATATTGTGAAGTGCATTTGTAAGGTTGCCTAAAGCTGATTCACTGTGTAACCTGAATGTAAGTTTCTTGCTTTCTGGTGGTGTTATATCCATGTTCGCTATGAGAAAGGTAGGATAGTGGTCAGTTAATTGTTCTGTCATAGATTATACCACTTACAAGGAGAACTGTTATGTTAGTTCATTAGTGATCCAGGGTAGTGGCTGATATTTGAGTGACTCGGGTGGGCTTGGTGATTGTGGGGATTAGCATACAGGAGTTCATGCTGTTAAGGAAATAGTCAACTTGAGAGCAATTTTGTTGACCCAGGTCAATACTGAAGTCTCCTCCTAGAATGATGTGATTTTTGTTGAGACTGTTGTTTATCAAATGAAATGATCGAAACGCATCACGAGTAATTGTAAATATTAAACAGCTGCAGCTTGACTTAAAAATGAGCTAAACATCTTATGGATCATGTGGTTAATAAAGGTTTATATGAATTTACTTCATCGTAATGGAACTCGATTAATAAAAGATATAGGTAATAATATACATTAATAGAAGGGTCCTGTAAGCCTCTTCGAGACTTATGGGTCCCAACAAACAATTAAAGGTGGTATACCCCCTATATATATATTTTAAATCGTAATAGAAGATATATTAATATATATTATTACCTATATCTTCTACTAATCGAGTTCCATTACGATGAAGTAAACTCATATAAAGTTTTATAAACCACATAAACCATAAGATGTTTATCTCATTTTCATCAAGATTGTAACTTACTTAGCTAAATGAATTGTGGGGTTCAGTCCCTGAGCCCATTATGTGCCTCTGTAACCCTTTCCTATGAAAATAAATTTGGGATTTTTTTTTTCAACAACAGTAAGTTAAGGGTCCTCTGATAGGTTAGGTGGGCAGGAAATTCTCATAAAGTTTCAAAACGTTATGAAAAACGTTAATTTAAAGTGTCCTCTTATAACCTCTGCGCGTACGCCGGACGACTCAAATAGAAAACGGAACAGAACGTCACTTTTGTGAGTCGATTTCATTTCAAATTACGTCCAAATTTGGCCATAGCGCGCATACGAGCCAAAAGTGACGTTCTTTTTAAGAGGACGGGTTGGTGGAACCGCCCACAAGATGGGTATGGGGTGCATAATAAATGAACTAAACTAACTCATTTTTAAGTCAAGTTGCAGCTTTTTAATATTTAAAATTATTCGTGATGCATTTTGATCATATAATTTCAATAAAATATTTTGTAACTTTCGAAGTACTTTAAGTGATTTGGTCCATATAATAAGAGGTTACTGTATACAAGGTTTCCGTAGTGTAGTGGTTATCACGTGCGCCTCACACGCGCAAGGTCCCCGGTTCGATCCCGGGCGGAAACATGTTTTGCTGTTATTTTACATCTAAAAAATAACGTAATAGCAAATTTGTAATTAACAGTGTATACTGAAGATCAATATATGTTGATCAATAAATTATATATATTGATCAGTAATTTATATTGATCAATATATATAGATCAATATATATATCAATATCTTTATTTCTGTGACCATCTTACACCTACACAACCATCATCAGTAAGTATATTCACTACACAAAAGCATCAAACCCACCAACCACCTTGTTCCTAAATGCAAATCTCGATATGAAACTCTTCCTTGACAGATGTAATAGGACCCATAATCACCACACCTGAAATATCTCTCTTTGATATCCCCAGAGTCAAATGAAATCTGTGTAAACACTATGCAAATAAAAGGGACCTGGTCTATGGAACTCACTCCCTAACGAAATAAAAGCTGTCCAACCAACGCCTTATTTAAAAGTAAATCCAAAAATTACCTAATTTCATCCTCATAGTTTCCTATCTAGTGCTTCAAACTCGCTCTGTATTTAGTGATTGATTGATGATGATTGATCAAGCCACCAAAGAGGTGGCACGGGCATGAATAACCCGCAAGTGGTACAATTTTTGTTCAGTAAATCTATACAACGTGCTTAGGTTGCATTTAATCGTCAGGCTGTTATCACGGGGGAGGTGATTGATTGATTGATGAAGATTAAGCCACCCAAAAGGTGGCACGGGCATGAATAGCCCGTAAGTGGTGGCCCTTTTGAGCTATCACCAGTATCAATAGATGATACTGGAGATCTGTGGAGGCGCGACTGCACCCTGCGTGACGGGAGATGTCTCCCGGACCAAGTGGTGACCAGATGGTCGACGGGGGAGGATACTGCTTGACAGTATTTATGAGGGTGTCCAGCTGCTGGACACCCAGCACCGCTCCTGTGTCAGGTAAGTCCCCTACGGGCTCATCATAGCCCGTACTACTTGCCCCGCTCCAGTGCCAGGTAAGCTACGGGCTCATCATAGCCCGTACTACTTGCCCCGCTCCAGTGCCAGGTAAGCTACGGGCTCACCATAGCCCGTGCTACTTAGAACTTGTTCCGAGTAGCTGAATCTATAACAACGACAACAACAACCGGGCCACTAAACAATACAGGATATTCGTAATATGCGAATTAGTAGCCTCAAAAAATTACCAAAATATAAATATGAAAATATATGTATGCTATTAGTTACTATCAAATTCAAAAAATTCTAATTTAAATCTATCTACTCCACGGTTACTTTGTTAACTATCTTAGTTACTTAGTTACTATCCTCACGGACCTTTGGACCTAAGGTCCAGCCAGCTTCCACGGCGCCATTTTACTGTACAATCCTCGTAGACCGTCAACATAAAGCATATTCCGATTCAATAAACTGTACATTATATTACTTAATTTTTTTATAATGTGGCTTAGCAAAAAATTAAGAGCGTGTTTCCGCCCGGGATCGAACCGGGGACCTTGCGCGTGTGAGGCGCACGTGATAACCACTACACTACGGAAACTCTATTAGTCGATCATTTTGCTGTATAAAACAAGTTCTGTTAAGTGTTGCTTCGAGTATCAAAGTGTTAAAAAAATAAAAAGATTTGTGGATTAGTGCGCCCCTTAAAGGGTGTGAAGTAGAGGGTAGAAATTGCCTAATCTAATCTATCCCTTTGAGATGTATTTTATTGTCTCAATAAACGTACTTGAACTTCACACTACTGTATATACAAAATAATTTTAATTTAGTTTTGTACATAAATTGCAAGGTAAGTTTAAGTATGTTTATTTAGACAAGAAAATATATATCAAAGGGATAGAAAGCTCAGGCTATTTCTACCCTCCTCTACTTCAAGTCCCTCAAGGGGCGCACAAATTCAGTTTTTATTATTAACATCTTTATTGACAAAATTAATTACAATTTTGCCTAATCTGAGGATTTTGATAGTCTTATTAAATTGAGGATAATGCTAGTATTCACTGTCACGCAGGACAGAGGGTCATACATAAGACAATAGGTCTAAACTGTAAGCTGAAGCACATATATATCATGGTTACAATCAATGTTTTAATGTATGGATAATCATCCACAGGCAATGCGAAAAATACGAACAAGCTTGAATGGTCAAGCGGATTAAGACGCCTGTAGTTACCAGTTGTGTTGCTCCTGGGAGTATGGGTTCGAGTCACTTCTGGGGTGTGAGTTTTCAGTATATATATATATATATGACAATGTCAGACCACGGAGGAAAAATGAAACAGGAAATTTCCTTAAGTACTTTCGTATATTAAATACATCTTCAGAAGGTCCAAACCTTCCTGAAGATTCCTTGGACCTTCTGAAGATGTATTTAATATACGAAAGTACTTAAGGAAATTTCCTGTTTCATTTTTCCTCCGTGGTCTGACATTGTCACATTCTTAATCACGTGTTTATTTTCGTGATATACACACATATATATATATATGTATGTGTGTGTGTACTCACCTAATTGTGCTTGCGGGGGTTGAGCTCTGGCTCTTTGGTCCCACCTCTCAACCGTCAATCAACAGGTGTACAGGTTCCTGAGCCTACTGGGGTGTGTGTGTAATATTAATATAGTTTAATCTATATAAATAAAATTGGAAATGTTCGTTTGTGCATAATCGCTAATCTCCGAAAGTTCTTCACCGATTGCTTTGAAATGTTCACAAAACGTTCCATTCGCATCCAAGCAGGTTTTTATATGCATACTATATAGATATCACGTCTGTGACGGTAAAAAAAAAAAAAAATACTTTTTCTGAAAAAACTGTATTTTTCATGTGAGGGAAATCTAAAACTCTTTACCAATTGCTTTGAAATTTTGACACAATGTTGCATTTGAATAGGCACGTCTTTTTATATATCTACTATATACATGCCTCACCTGTGACAGTAAAAACATTTTTTTTTTTTTTAAACAGTGCCATCTATTGGACGTAAGAGTAACACATGCTGTAATGTCTTAAATTTTTCCACTAATTGCTTTGAAATTTTGACACAACGTTGCATTCGAATAGGCGCATCTTTTTATATACCTACTATTTAGATGCCACCCCCTGTGACAGGTAAAATACATGCATTTTTGAAAAACAGTGCCATCTGTTGCACATAATAGCAACATGCACGCTATACTAAATATGTCACGAATTCCATTTCAATGTTTCTGATTGCAGTGATAAATTTTATTTTCATAGATTTCGATTTATTTTATTTTATATGGAATTATTTTGTGTGACATTGTATTGGAATTGAGCTGTGTTGTTTACCATACCGTTCATTTCGTATGTATAAGTATAGATGCCACACCTGTGACAGGTAAAATTATGGCTTTCTTGAAAAAATAGCGCCATCAGGAGGAGCCGGTCGGCCGAGCGGACAGCATGCTGGACTTTTGATCCTGTGGTCCTGGGTTCGATCCCAGGCGTCGGCGAGAAACAATGGGCAGAGTTTCTTTCACCCTGATGCCCCTGTTACCTAGCAGTAAATTAGGTACCTGGGTGTTAGTCAGCTGTCACGGGCTGCTTCCTGGGGGTGGAGGCCTGGTCGAGGACCGGGCCGCGGGGACACTAAAGCCCCGAAATTATCTCAAGATAACCTCAAGATAGATAGATCAGTTGCATGTAAGAGCAACACACATGCTATACTAAATACTCTACAATTCCATTTCAATGTTTTTGGTTACACTGATTAATTGAATTTTCATAGATTTTTATTTGTTGTTTACCAGTCCGTTCATTTCGTGAGTATAGTTGATTTTTTTATTTTTTCATATTTTCATTTCATTTTTTAACTTTTTCTTATATTTCAGTGATGGGAACATCAGATCATTTGATGTTCCCAATTTTCTGATAGGAACATCAGACCATTTGGGAATGCATCAGACGAGGGAGTGGGGAATGGTGGGGATGACGAGGGGACGGATGTGAGAGATGGTGAGGAAGAACAAGGGGACGGGGGACTTTGGGATGGTGGGACGAGGGCATGGTGGAATGGAGAATGGTGGGGAGGACAAAGGGACAGGGAAGTGGGGCATGGTGGGAAGGAAGAGGGGATGGTGGAGTGGGGAATGGTGGGGATGACGAGGGGACGGAGGAGTGGCGAATGGTGGGGAGGACCGAGCCGGTCGGCCGAGCGGACAGCACGCTGGTCTGGTCCTGCTGGTCCCAAGATCCTGTGGTCTTGGGTTCGATCCCAGGCGCCGGCGAGAAACAATGGGCAGAGTTTCTTTCACCCTATACCCCTGTTACCTAGCAGTAAAATAGGTACCTGGGTGTTAGCCAGCTGTCACGGGTTGCTTCCTGGGGGGTGGAGGCCTGGTCGAGGACCGGGCCGCAGGGACACTAAAAAGCCCCGAAATCATCTCAAGATAAGGACTGGGGGACAGGGAAGATGTACTGCTAGTTATATATAAAATATTTTATTGGGAATTATTTAACAATTGGTTTATGGGGTCAGATTTTTAATACATATTATTAATATATTCAAGCCACACAAATGAACGTTTTAAGACCCACGTCAGGAAATTGAAAGTTATGTAACCGTGAGGAAAACACTATTGTAGCAGAGCGTAGTTTCGATCTACGGACCTCTGGGTTATGGGCCCAGCACGCTTCCACTGCGCCACTCTGCTCCTATCTTTAGAGATCTTATATTGGTTATTGAACAATATCTATAGTAACCTCTACGGCAATGATACGTGAAGCAATAGTTCTAATTAATTTTGGCGGGAACAGGCAGCCTGTGTACATATATATATATATATATATATATATATATATATATATATATATATATATATATATATATATATATATATATATATACAGTGGTTACTACAGATATTTAAACTAATATAAGATCATTGTAGACAAGAGCAGAGTGGCGCAGTGGAAACAGGTATGTCATGTACATGACATACCTGTACAACCTATTGAAGCTGTTTTATGTTATACTCATGATATTTATATTATGGCACACAGTAAACCTCACAGTCAGTGTCATAGTCACAGTTTACAGTCTCCGTGGTGTAGTGGTAAGACACTCGCCTGGAGTTCCGCGAGCGCTATTTCATGGGTTCGTATCCTGGCCGGGGAGGATTTACTGGGTGCAAATCCTTAACTGTAGCCTCTGTTTAACTCAACAGTAAAATGTGTACTTGGTTGTAACAACGATTCTTCGCGGCGGGGATCGTATTCCAGGGACCTGCCCGAAACGCTACGCGTACTAGAGTTGTTACATTCTTGTAGAGCCACTTGTATATATCTCAAAAAAAAAAAAAAAAAACCTAGGCTACAAGTATTACTTGATGCATTCTCCAAGAAAGTAGTAGAATGTGGCCTCATAATCTCTGTTGATAAAACAAGGGTTCTTATTCCCATTCTCTTTATGTTAACTATTCTATTAATGGAGTGCCCGTGGAGACTTGTGAGTCTTATAAATATCTTGGAGTCGAGGTTAATGATGCAAACCTCATCAGCAACCTTCGCTAAAAACTTGTTGAACGTTTTAAACTTCTCAAAACTCTTGTGGGCAAAGGATTTGGCATTAACATAAAATATGTCCGCAGTTTTTATATTGCCTGTATACAATCTGTTGTTGATTATTGTGCCTTGCATCTTCTTAATTTTTCTCCTTAACAACTATACAAGGCCTAGATGTAGTACAGATCGAATGATGCCATGCGCATCATCCTGGGTTGTCCTAGAACTGTCAAAACGGTTAACATGAGAAAGGAACTAAGATTACCTTCTATATACGAGAGAATAGTTACACTAATACTATGTTTTGCGCCAATATTTTGAAAAATAATGGTCCCCCCAGCTCTTTTCAAATTAAAAAGAGATCCATTCTAAACAATTCTGACTCGGATTGATGTCCATAGGGAATGGAAAGGATGGGGGAGGTAGAGGGATGGGGAGATGAAATTCAGGAAGAGGATGCGGGTGTAGAGAGAGAGGAGGTTTGAAAGTTCGGTGGCCTGTCCACCATGGGTTGACATTTTTGTATGTGTTGTTTGTTTGCGTATGTGTTATGTTGGGTTGTCAGTACATTGGCTGGGGGGGCTAGTGTTTGTGACCTTGTTGGTGTCCTAAAGCACTAGAGCCGATGGAGTTGGCTGAAGGAGGCTAATCTTAGAAACATCAGGGTAGTTACACTTCTGCCGCCACGACAAATGGTTTTTTGGTTTTATATTTTTTTTGTAGGTGTTTTATTTATTTATATATATATTTTTTTTTTTTTTTTTTTTTTTTTTTTTTTTTATTATTATTATTTTTTTTATTTATTTATTTATTTTTTTTTTTTTTTATTTTAATTTTTTTTTATTATTTTTTTCTTTCTTTCTTTATTCTTCATTTGGTGTAGATTGGGTCCGGGATGGGCCACTCATCTGGATCGTCTGGCAGACCGCTTAGTATCTGAGGGCTTGGGAAGGCCTCATCATGGATATGTCTGATCACTTTTTGTTGGAGAGTGATTCTTCTGGTTCTGTGTGGTGGGTCATGGATCTCGTAGTCGCTGGTGGTGTTTTCTGCTACGAAGGGATCTTCTGGGTCTGGGACATACATGTTCTTCATACGGTACAGCTGTCTTCTGGCCAGGTAGCTGAGCCTAATGTTCATTGGCTTCATGTTGAGCGTCTCATGGATCAGGTCAGTTCTTACCCTGTCCCTCAGAGTCAGGCCCTCTGCAAAGCGAAGTGCTTTGTTTTGTACTCGTTGAATCTTCAACATGTTGGATTTGTTGGTGAGGTTCAGGGGAACGTAGGGGGTACAATTCTGACTATTCCCTCAATCTGCCGCAAAAAGCTCCAATTACAGTGTGTGGCTCAGTTGTTGTGCCTATAATCTTATGAAACTGAATGTGTCTCCTAGTCCTGATAAAACTGTTCACTATATTCCCCCTTGGAAGGATGTGCAGGTCTCTCTGCATTATACACCCATCAGTGTAAAACAAATTTATAACACTGAAACTATGAGGTGTATAACATTAGAAGCTATTGACAGTTATCTTCAAAATCTCAACCCAACTGAATCCTATGCCTTTACTGATGGTTCTGTGCAATTAGGTACTGGTAGAACAAGTTGTGCATGTGCAATATATAAAGGGAATGAAATTATCACGTCTAGTGCACAGAGATTGAACGACTGGGCAAGCACGACACAGACTGAGCTATTGGGTATTTATCTTGCCATTGAGTACCTTAAAGGTCAATGGGGTGGAGTAATGTTATGTGACTAAACGTGCTCTGCAGTCCGTAAATAACCTATCACAATTTTTGTCTGAAGTAGCTTGTAATATTAAATGGAAATGTCGACACGCTAATTGTAAGTGACTCCTTGTCATCCTTGACTGCCCTCAGCTCCCTAAGGCATAACTGTGACGTGCTTATCTCTGAAGCTAGACACAGATATAATGAAATAATCCATGGTGGAGTCAGAGTTTGTCAACTGTGGATTCCTTCCCATATTGGTCTCCGAATGAATGATAGAACTGATGAGTTGGCCAAGACTTTTGCTCGTAAAGAGGGAATTGATTACCAACTTGGACTGCCTTTGAGCAGCCCGAGGGCAGCAATATCCCAGGAACATCAACTAAATTTCTGAGACTTGAGGCAAAGTGAAATTCACACCAGTTACTCCATTTATCATCATTCTATTATGCAGGAAGAACCGCACGTCTATGGGTCATCCAATAATGTTAGCAGACTTCTAGATGTTACCACTGCTAGGCTTAGGCTCCGCTACAAGTACCTCTGGGAATTTGTAACATCTGCCGATGTAGATTTGACTAAATGTAAACTCTGTCAGCAGAACTATTCGCATACTTTGCGTCATCATATAATGGAATGTGGAAAAATCGCGGAATTTAGAGATAACACCATCAATAGTGTCCAAGAAATGTGTAAGTACTTCATTCATAATGATGTGCTGCCCGAAATCTTAGCGAAGTATCCAAAATTTGCTTACTGTAGGTGCAGCATGTACATGACTGTAAAGCTGCCGCCCAGTTGTGTGGGTGTGGAGCACATGACTGTAAAGCTGCCGCCCAGTTGGGTGGGTGTGGAGCACATGACTGTAAAGCTGCCGCCCAGTTGGGTGGGTGTGCAGCAAGACTAGTAACTGTGTGACTCACCATAGATGTAAAGTGCCTTGTATAGTGACTGTTGTGAGCCTCTTGTTGAATCACTTGTGACACAAAAGATTATTGATGTGTGTACTTGTGTGGGTGATTAAATATGTATGTGTATGTATATATGTACGTATATATATATATATATATATATATATATATATATATATATATATATATATATATATATATATATATATATATATATATATATATGTACATGTATGAGAATGTGTACATGTATATATATATAACATTAATAATTTTGTAACTAGCGTCAAAAATTGTTATTTGCTTAGCTAAACGAACTAGAGGGTTCAGTTCCTGAACCGATTATGTGCCTCTGTAATCCTTTACACCACCGCCCACGGGATGGGTATGGGGTGCATAATAAAGAAATAATAAAATGTTTGTACTGTAACTCTGCAACTATGTACTTTTCCTAAATAAATTATTATTATTAAATGCTATAGTCATGTTTTCCTCACGGTTACACAGCTTTTAATTTCCAGACGTGGCTCTTTAAACGTTCATTTGTGTGGCTTGAATATATTAATAATATGAGTTAAATATCTGACCCATGAACCAATTATTAAATAATTCTTAATAACAGTTCCTGTACCTGTAAAGTGTGCGATTGATATCGTTAAAAACCAGATAAATTAGGTCCTATCCACTACACTTGTATAGAACCAACACATTACCTGAATAAATATTTATTTATTTATTATTTATTTACATTATTTTAATTAACATACGTTTATTTATTATATTACACGTTACTAATAATATATATAAGCTATATTTTCCCGCGTCCTCTATGCCTCCGTGGCACAATTGGTTAGCGCGTTCGGCTGTTAACCGAAAGGTTGGTGGTTCGAGCCCACCCGGGGGCGTAGATTTTTATTGTGTATAAACAAGTATGATTAATTAATGCTGCACAGTATCAATGTTCGATTAGGCAAAATTGTAATTAATTTTGTCAATAAAGATGTTAATAATAATGTTCGTATTGTATCACAACCCTTCCTTTCGGTGTAATCAAGATCGCCAGTTGAAATTATATATATTATCACATCATGAATTAATAAATTATATATATTATCTTATATCATAAATTATAAGTCACTAGTTATCATATATCATTCTTAGTCATTAGTCATCATATATCCAGAATTATGTCATTAATCATATATCATGAATTATAAGACAATAGTCATCATATATCATTGTCATTAATCATATATCATGAATTATAAGTCATTGACCATCATATATCATGAATTATAATTGAATAGTCACCATATATCATTGTCATTAGTCATCATATACCACGAAATATAAGTCATTAGTCATCATATATGATGACTAATAAGTCATAATTCCTGATATATGATGACTAATAAGTCATTAGTCATCGTATATTAAAGATCACGTCATATCATAAATCATCATATACCATTATAAATGACTAGTCATCATTTAAATACAAATAATCATTGTGGGAAAACATCCATTACTGGTGTGAGTGACGTTGTTGTTGTTAAAGATTCGCCACCTGGAGCAAAGTTCCAATCAGCACGGGCTATGGTGAGCCCGTAATGTGAGTGACTGATAATATCATACATAATACACTAGAAATTGAAGGGACGACGACGTTTCGGTCCGTCCTGGATCATTCTCAAGTCGATTGAGAATGGTCCAGGACGGACCGAAACGTCGTCGTCCCTTCAATTTCTAGTGTGTGGTCTGGTCAACATACTTCAGCCACGTTATTGTGACTCATCACCTGCATACATAATACACTTTATAAGGAAAATATCTTACGAGAAGCAAATATCTCACACATATGATTGTGTGTCCCAATATTAGTGCCTCAGACATGCATCTTCACCACTGTAATCACTCCCATCAACTTGTATAATAGTTACCTAAGGTAAGTTACCTACGGTTTGTCACAGTTACCTAAGGTAACATAGTTACCTTATATTATAGGTAGCTATTAATATTCTTCAAATTTTGCTACAATGTATCTATTAATAATTGTTAGATTAAGAACCTACCCGAAACGCTATGAGTGTTAGTTTTACAATAATATATATCAATACATCTATAATATATATATATATATATATGTATTACAATAATATATAATAATACATAATGCAAAAAACATCAATGTTGTGTACTCTCATAAACCTAATGTATATTCTTGTATATATAAATATCAAGATAAAAAAAATACTAGGCTAATTTCTAACTCGAGCTAGATTTGTTTAATATTTTAAATAACTCAGTGATGTGTTTTAATCATATATTGTTTCAGAAACAAATATTAACTTTTTAACTTTGATGTCTTATTTTTTTATTATTAGCAAAATTAGGTATACGTACACAGCATTAATGTGCTGCTAACCTATTCTAAATTCAAAATTCAAAAATTCTATATGAAATATTACACAATGTAGATTAAGAACTAGTCATTCATGGAATTAGTAAAGTAAATTTTATTCAGGAAAATACATACATTTATTTATTTATTTATTTATTTATATATATATACAAGAAGGTACATTGGGATTGTGAGGATACATAGCATAGTAATAACATTCTTGTAAAGCCACTAGTACGCGCAGCGTTTCGGGCAGAATACATAGTTGATTTACAAACATAATGTTGGAGTTAGGGGAGAAAGGGTTTGGAAAGGATGAGGGGATAGGGAGGTGAAGTTTTGGAAGAGGATGTGGGTGTAGAGAGAGAGAGAGAGAGAGAGAGAGAGAGAGAGAGAGAGAGAGAGAGAGAGAGAGAGAGAGAGAGAGAGAGAAAGGTGGTTTGAAAGTTCGATGGTCTGTCCACCAAGGGTTTGCGTATGTACTCACCTAGTTATACTCACCAACTTGTACTCACCTAGTTATACTCACCAACTTGTACTCACCTAGTTATACTCACCAACTTGTACTCACCTAGTTATACTCACCAACTTGTACTCACCTAGTTATACTCACCAACTTGTACTCACCTAGTTATACTCACCAAGTTGTACTCACCTAGTTATACTCACCTAGTTGTGCTTGCAGGGGTTGAGCTTTGGCTCTTTGGTCCCGCCTTTCAACCGTCAATCAACAGGTGTACAGATTCCTGAGCCTATTGGGCTCTATCATATCTACATTTGAAACTGTGTATGGAGTCAGCCTCCACCACATCACTGCCTAATGCATTCCATCTGTTAATTACTCTGACACTGAAAAAAATCTTTCTAATGCCTCTTTGGCTCATTTGGGTACTAAGTTTCCACCTGTGTCCCCTTGTTCTCGTTCCACTTGTGCTAAAGTGTGTGTCTTTGTCCACCCTGTCAATTCCCCCGAGAATTTTGTAGGTGGTTATCATGTACCCCCACGTTCTTCTTTTTTTTTGAGATATATACAAGAGTTGTTACATTCTTGTACAGCCACTAGTACGCGTAGCGTTTCGGGCAGGTCCTTAATCCTATATGGTCCCTGGGATACGATCCCCACCCGCGAAGAATCGTTTTTTCATCCAAGTACACATTTTACTGTTGCGTTAAACAGAGGCTACAGTTCTGTTTTCCAGGGCTCTCTGCTGGGGTTCAGCTCCCTTAGCCTTTCCTCTTAGCTCACACCTCTCAGTTCCGGAACGAGTCTGGCGGCATACCGCTAAATCTTCTCTAACTTTGTCTTGTGTTTAACAAGGTATGGACTCCAGGCTGGAGCTGTATACTCCAGGATTGGTCTGACGTAAGTGATATACAGGGTCCTGAACGATTCCTTACACCAGTTTCACAAGTTTAATGTGTGGGTCCGTTGTTTGCATGTCTGGTATGTTGGGTTGTCAGTACCTTAGCTGGGGTGACTAGTGTTTGTCTTGTACCTTTAATAATACTTAACCTGATTGGATTCATACAATAAAAGTTTCGATAATATTAAGTTTCCGTAGTGTAGTGGTTATCACGTGCGCCTCACACGCGCAAGGTCCCCGGTTCGATCCCGGGCGGAAACATCAAATCTATTTTTCAACTTATTTGTTTTCATAGACTTTTTGTAAATAAACTTTAAGAACTAGAATTAAAATGAAAGTATAATAAATAATATTTAGTAAATAATGAAAATTAGCGTCGTAATAGCAATTTAATATATTTATAGAAACGGTCCAAATATTCTGACAGCATAGCAGAGTGGCGCAGTGGAAGCGTGCTGGGCCCATAACCCAGAGGTCCGTAGATCGAAACTACGCTCTGCTACAGTGCTTTTATTTCCAACAACCGAAACCTAACCAGAGGTTAGGTCCAAGTCCTGAATTGGTTTTCAAATTCATGGTAAACTAACGAGTTAATTACAGAATACAGTTTAGCACTAAAGAGCCCCCATACCCATCACGTGATCAGACTGATGGAAAAAGTTAACACAAGCACAAAAGGTTCGGAAACTGAATCTTGAAATACGTTTAGCTAAGCAAGTTACACCTAGCTGCAGAGTTGAACACATACACTAGCCATAGACACTTAGTCTATGGCTAGTTTAGTGAACTAACATCATCGTGGCACCAATTATGAGGCCGCATGACAATATTTATATACCGAGAACAGTTTATTCAGTCTTATTATGGCCCTCATCTATATACCTGTAAGTTAGAATGTCTATAGCTGTCTGTTCAAGGCCACACGCTTGGGGCCTCACCCAACTTTGCATTCTGGATTTTATACTTTTATATTATTCTATATACTATTATTATATTCTATAGCTATACTATTTGCTGACGATAACACCTTCATCTACTCAGACAGTACCACCTTCATCTACTCAGTACCACCTTAATCTACTCAGTACCACCTTCATCTACTCAGACAGTACCACCTTCATCTACTCAGTACCACCTGCATCTACTCAGACAGTACCACCTTCATCTACTCAGACAGTACCACCTTCATCTACTCAGTACCACTTTCATCTACTCAGACGATACCACCATCTACTCAGACGATACTACCTTCATCTACTCACAGTACCACCTTCATCTACTCAGACCCCCAACCCACACAGCCTGAGGCCTGAGAAAAAGGTTCGTAGAGCATCTGGAGGGAAATAGCTCTGTAACACCACCAACATGGGTTCAGAGATGGCAAATCGTGCCTCACAGGTTAATAGACCAAGCAACAAAAAATAGGCAAGAAAGAGAAGGGTGGGCCGACTGCATTTGTTTGGACTGTCAGGAAAGCCTTTGACACAGTACCCCCATAAAAGGCTGTTACAAAAGTTGGAGCAACAGGCAGGAGTAAAAAGTAAGGTGCGCCAGTGGATTAGGGAGTAGCTAAGCAACAGGAAACAGCGAGTAACTGTGAGGGGAGGGGGGGGGGGGGAATCAAAGTGGCGAGATGTCACCAGCGGAGTCCCACAGGGCTCTGTACTTGAACCCGTTGTTGTTGTTTTAGATTTAGCTACGCAGAACAAAATGTCCATGTAGCACGGGCTATGGTGAGCCCATAATTGAGTTTGGTTATTCGCGATAACCTTGTTACTCTGATATTTGGGTCAAAGTTTTAAATGGAGGTGGGGTTTTCTCCTTTTTCCCTGTTTCTTTTTCGCTTCTGTTTAGTGGATTGGTTCTAGTCGTGTTTTAATAACATTATCTTGATGGCGGATGTAGATACAGAATGTTCACTAGGGTGTCCCATTCTTCAACTGATTTTCTAATCATTGTAGTCGCTGTGGAATTTGCATCTAATGCAGCTGCTGTCGTTGGATTAAAGTTGAGTTTGATGCGCAGGGCTTCAGTTGCATCACATTCCAGTAAGTAGTGCAATAGTGGCGCCTCTGCTTCTGTTCCACAGATATGGCACTCATTAACTATTGGTTCATTACCTCCCAGCACCACTTGTAGCCAAGTCTGAGTCTGTGTATGGCTACTGCAATGTCTCTGGATATCTTTATGCCGGACTTGAAAGAGGAGTAACCAGTGGCTTGTTCGTACCATATCGCAGTGGATCTTCCTTCCGCTACTTTGGCTCTGTGGCGACTTCTGATAGTTGGGAGTATTTTCTTCTTGATTTGTTCCTTAATCTGTGAAAAACTTGGAGGTATTTTAATCTGTACAACAGGTAGAGCAGTGGCAGTTTTTGCTAGTGAGTTTGCCTTTTTATTACCATCTATGCCAATATGACTTGGTATCCAATTTAGGGTGATTGACAGCCCTAGATCGTGTTCTTTTCCTATATATAAGTTGCCATAATCCTTGCACCCGAGCGCGTATATGAATCCAAAGTTGACACGCTAATTGTAAGTGACTCCTTGTCATCCTTGACTGCCCTCAGCTCCCTAAGGCATAACTGTGACGTGCTCATCTCTGAAGCTAGACACAGATATAGTGAAATAATCAATGATGGAGTCAGAGTCTGTCTCCTGTGGATTCCTTCCCATATTGGTCTCTGAATGCATGAGTTGGCCAACTGATGAGTTGGCCAAGACTTTTGCTCGTAAAGAGGGAATTGATTACCAACTTGGACTGCCTTTGAGCAGCCTGAGGGCAGCAATATCCCAGGAACATCAACTAAATTTCTGAGACTTGAGGCAAAGTGAAATTCACACCAGTTACTCCATTTATCATCATTCTATTATGCAGAAAGAACCGCACGTCTATGGGTCATCCAATAATGTTAGCAGACTTCTAGATGTTACCACTGCTAGGCTTAGGCTCCGCTACAAGTACCTCTGGGAATTTGTAACATCTGCCGATGTAGATTTGACTAAATGTAAACTCTGTCAGCAGAACTATTCGCATACTTTGCGTCATTATATAATGGAATGTGAAAAAATTGCGGAATTTAGAGATAACACCATCAATAGTGTCCAAGAAATGTGTAAGTACTTCATTCATAATGATGTGCTGCCCGAAATCTTAGCGAAGTATCCAAAATTTCCTTACTGTAAGTAATGCATGCACATGACTGTAAAGCTGCCGCCCAGTTGGGTGGGTGTGCAGCAAGACTAGTAATTGTTCTGTATTGTGTACATCTTTTTCCCTATTTTATAGCTTATTTCTACCTTGTTATTTGCCTTTCTTCCCTTGTTTTTCCTGCAATCAGTTTTTTTTATGCAGACAAGTATAGACCCTGAACTTAACCTCTTATCCACTATCTATGACAATTATCACTTTAATGATCTAAATTGCAGATATTTTGCAGCACATGATGTAAACAATGTATTAACTCATAATCACAATATCTCTGTAATCAATTTGAACGTTAGATCCCTAGGTAAACACTTCGATGATGTTAGTGCCTTGATTGAAGCTATTGACAACAAATTCTCTTTTATTATACTTACTGAAACATGGTTGAAAGAGGATACTACTCAGCTCTTTAACATGCCTAACTACTCAGCAATTCTCAACTGTCGTCAAATTCAGAGAGGTGGTGGCACTGCTCTTTACTACCACCAAGAACTAACATGCTTAAAAGAAATTAGAACCAGAGACTGCTATGGGGAGTATATCTTCGCCAGCTTCAGAGTCAAGGGTGCCGAGTCTGTCCTGACTGTGGGTGCAGTTTATAGAATTCCTAACACTGATGTGTCCGAATTCAACTCAAACCTTAGAAATCTAATACTTGATAACAGACTGAACAAAAACCACCTAATTATCGCAGGGGACTTTAATATTGACCTCTGCGAGCCTGAACACCCCACTGCTGTTAGCTTCCTCAACTGTATGAATTCCTGCTTCCTCATACCCTTAATCACTAGACCTACTAGAATCACTGATAGCACTGCCACGACGCTAGATCACATCTGGACAAACATAACCTCTCCGCTTACTTCAGGTATAATCACCGATAGCACTACAGATCATTACCCCACATTTCTCTTAACTAACATTAGCAAACCACCTCTTGAGTCAAGAGTGATACGTTTTAGACTACACAATGAAACTGCTATAGACAATTTTATAACTGCTGCTGATAATGTCAACTGGGAGTCCGAGTTAGGTAACATAGTGGACATCAACCTTGCAGTACAATCTTTTCTTCAAAAAACTCTTAGCCTTTATAATACCCACTGTCCTATGCTTACAAAACAAGTCACAACCAAAAGGCTTAACAATCCCTGGCTTACAAAGGGAATACTTAAATCTATTAATAAAAAACATGACCTTGAGAACAAGTATAGGTTAGGAATTGTCTCCAAAGAATTCTCAAAGAATTACTCATTATTGCTGTCTAAGATAATTAGACGAGCCAAAACTAAATACTACGAAGATAAATTTACCCAAATAAAGAGCAACATTAAACAAACTTGGAGAACAATTTCTCAAATATTGGGATCAAAGAAGTCTTTAAATAACAAACCGACTCTCCTGACTAATAACGATGGTCAGCTTTCAGCCTCTGATTCTGCTACTGAGTTCAATAGGTTCTTCTCTTCCATTGGTTCATCCCTTGCAAATGATATTCCATCTTCCAGTACAGACATTAATGACTATCTTTCAGGTAACTATCCACAGTCTCTGTACCTAAAGCCTATTAATTCCACTGACGTCAATGAGATAATCCTTTCCCTTAAAACCAAGTCTGGTGCCCTTGAGGAGATACCAACTTTAATTTACAAAAAAGCCTCCAGATCTTTAGCCCCTGCTATTGCTTTGCTCTTCAACAAGTCACTTGAACTCCAAACCTTCCCAGATATTCTAAAAAAAGCGAGAGTAACGCCTGTCCACAAATGTGGTAATCTCACAGATGTTAACAACTACAGACCTATATCTATCCTGCCAAACTTGTCAAAAATTTTTGAAAAACTAATCTATAAGCAGCTTTACTCATATCTAGCCAAACTCAATATACTTAGCCCTTGCCAATATGGCTTCAGACCCAAAAAAAGCACTAACGATGCACTTATTAGTATGCTTAACTCGATTCATACAGCTCTTGATAAAAATGAGTTCCCTGTTGGGTTGTTTGTGGACCTGCGTAAAGCTTTTGACACTGTCAACCACCAAAACCTTCTTCTTAAATTACATCATTATGGAGTCAGAGGACACTCCCTACAATACCTCAAATCCTACCTTACTGACAGGCTCCAATATGTTTCTGTGAATAATACAATTTCTCCCACCCTACCCATCAACATTGGTGTTCCCCAGGGCAGCATACTTGGCCCTCTCCTCTTTCTCATCTACATTAATGACCTTCCAAATGCCTCCCAACACCTCAAACCAATTCTATTTGCTGACGACACAACCTTCATTTACTCCAGTCCTGATCCCCTTGCTCTAAATGCCACAGTAAATACTGAGCTAAATAAAGTCCATCTGTGGCTAACTGCCAACAAACTCACCCTTAACATTGACAAAACCTTTTATATTCTGTTTGGCAATAAATCCTCTAATCAAATAAATCTCAAAATAAACAATACCCAAATTTGTAACAAATTAGATGGCAAATTCCTTGGCATTCTCATTGACCACAAGCTTAATTTCCAGGGACACATTCTAAACATATCAAAAAAAGTTTCAAAAACTGTGGGCATTCTTTCTAAGATCAGATATTATGTACCTCGCCCTGCCCTGGTGACTCTCTATTACTCCCTTATCTATCCATATCTCAACTATGGTATTTGTGCTTGGGGCTCTACTACCCAAAATCACTTACGTCCTCTAATTACTCAACACAAAGCTGCTATTAGGACAATATCCAATTCTGGCCCCAGACATCACTCGGTACCCCTACTTAAATCTCTGAATATGTTAGACATTAAGTCACTGCACATTCTCTCATGTGTATTATACATATATAAAACGCTAAACTATAATGCCAATCCTGATCTCAAAAGCTTCATAGAAGGTTGTATCAGAACCCATGAGCATCACACCAGAAATAAATACAGTTTTGATATTCCTAGAGTACGACTTAATCAAACTAGAAATGCTCTACAAATCAAGGGGCCCAGAATGTGGAATGACCTTCCCAACCATGTTAAAGACTGTACCTCTCTCAACCAGTTTAAGTTAAAAGCGAAGCTATACCTAATAAATTCCCTGTAACCTACCTTACCCTTCTTTTGTCAACCAATGTCTGTTTTTTTCTTTAAAGAGCGCTGTTTGTCGACATAATTGTATTTGTGCTGCTTTTTCATCTATGTTTTCATTTCTTGTTTTCATTCTACTCATTATGTTCAATTAGTATTAAGCTTGTCATTTAAGTTTATCATGCCCGAAACGCTTTGCGTAATAGTGGCTTTAGGCATTGTATGTACTAGCTCTACCTATAAGTTAAACAATCCTTGTAAATATTTATTGTATGTATGTACCTTACCTAAATAAAATTGTTGTATTGTAATTAACTGTGTGACTCACCATAGATGTAAAGTGCCTTTTATAGTGACTGTTGTGAGCCTCTTGTTGAATCACTTGTGACACAAAAGATTATTGATGTGTGTACTTTTGTGGGTGATTAAAAATATATATATATATATATATATATATATATATATATATATATATATATATATATACATATATATATATACATATATACATATATATATACATATATATATATATGTACATGTATGAATGAGAATGTGTACATGTATATATAACATTAATAATTTTGTAACTAGCGTCAAAAATTGTTATTTGCTTAGCTAAACGAACTAGAGGGTTCAGTTCCTGAACCGATTATGTGCCTCTGTAATCCTTTACACCACCGCCCACGGGATGGGTATGGGGTGCATAATAAAGAAAGAAATTGAATTATACCCCCTATAAACCCAATGTACCTTCTTGTATATATAAATAAATATAAATACAGTAACAAGAATGTAAAAATATCGTTGTTATGTATTCTCATAAACCTAATGTACCTTTCTGTATATATAAATATGTATATATAAATTTCTGTATATATATATATATATATATATATCTCAAATAATAATAAACTCAGGCTGTAGCTATCAACTATTTTGCCTTGTATGTGATGCCTTTCAGTTCTTAACTGGACTTTGTCCATTTAGCAAAGGTTCAATACACAATAAGTTTCCGTAGTGTAGTGGTTATCACGTGCGCCTCACACGCGCAAGGTCCCCGGTTCGATCCCGGGCGGAAACAAAGTGTTTTACAACATGAGGATTTTTCCACTTTTCATATTTAAAAAGTTCGTATACTTTTCCATGTAGCTCATGAAAAGCTTTACTTCACCTAGCTTTTGTATTATTAACAGGCTTGGGTACATACGGCAATATTCTCCTACGTTATTCTATATAAGAGATTGCAGAGTATTGAACAATAAACATGAAATACTTAGCTCTTGCCAATAAAGTTTCTGACCACCAAAAAGAACTAATGATGCATTAATAGGCTTGACTTAATTCCCTTAAAAACTCGACAAAAATGAGTACCCCATCAGTATATATTTAATGTCTTGCGCAAGGTCTTTGTTTTTTTAACCGTTAACCACAATAACTGTGAATTGTGGTTAAAAAACTGCCCAACTATGGAAGCTGAGGTAACTCCATTCCCAGTACTTTCGATCTTATCTCAGTCACCTTTCGATCTTACCTCAGTCACCTTTCGATAATAACAGAACGAGGGAACATGGGTGGAAACTGGAAACTCAGATGAGTCACAGAGATGTTAGGAAGTTTTCTTTTAGCGTGAGAGTAGTGGAAAAATGGAATGCACTTGGGGAACAGGTTGTGGAAGCAAATACTATTCTTACTTTTAAAACTAGGTATGATAGGGAAATGGGACAGGAGTCATTGCTGTAAACAACCGATAGCTGGAAAGGCGGGATCCAAGAGTCAATGCTCGATCCTGCAAGCACAAATAGGTGAGTACAAATAGGTGAGTACACACTGTTCATCAGCAATGGCGTTCCGCAAGGTAGTAAACTTGACCCCCACTCTTTCTCATTTACATCAATGACCTATTAAATGCCAGGCAACATCTGAAGCCAATTCTAATTATTGATGACACCTTTCATTTTCCCGAATGCCAGCCCAATTATTTTAACTGACACAGTGAATACACAGTGAACTAAAAAAAAAAAAAAAAGTCCATTTGTGCCTGTAAACTTCCACCTTCTGTAAATTTAAGTCGTATTTGCTGTATTTGTTAAACACCGACATGAAATACAGTACACAGAGGAATCACAGTGGCATGAAATGTCAGTGACAAAATCAATTGAGGCAGTGTGAGGGATATGAACCAGTGTCCTGGGGAATACCAGACGCACTCGTTAACCCACATGGCAATGACAGGATAAAAGTTATTCAATCTGGGATAACTTAATGAAGTCTAAGAGCCCCAGCTGGTGGTACAACCAGGTTCTATGAATAGCCCGCCTCCAGACTTGTGGCACCTAGAGGGTGATGGTGCAGTGGTAGTGACTGCCATCAGTGGGAGGTGGTAGCTTGGAGGGCTTGACAAATTGCAGAGCGAAGCCTTGAGGATAATCCTTGGGTGCCCTCGTACCTCAAAGATACTTAACACGAGAAAGGAACTTAATATTCCGAGCGTTGTTGATCGTGTTGTTGAAACTAACGGTCAAATTGGTATAAAAATGCTTAGGCTAACTCATTATAATCCTTGCACAGAAGCCCTCCGGAATTCCTTTATTGAAGGTCAACATTGTTCCAAATGGATAACCAAAACTGGAACTCAACTCAGAATGAATCAGATTTATAATTTTTACCAAGAGAGACAACAACGGCACTTTCCTGCACCGTGGGAGGTTACACCCTTTCCAGTTTTAATCCCTCCCTTTCCACCCAAGAAACAAATAAGAGATCAGCCCAAGCTTCGTCTTGAGGCAAAGCTCAACGCCTTAAGCCATATTGATGCTCTGTCCACAGAGCATTCTCTCTCTCAAATCATATACACTGATGGTTCCCTACACCGCACCACGGGTGCAGCTGGAAGTGCAGTTGTCCTGACAATGGGCGATGGCTTATATTTTGAGTGGGGAGTCCGAATAAACAACTGGGCCTCTAACCCTTCAGACCGAACTATTTCTCTTGATCCTTGCACTGAAATGTGTACAAGTCTCCAAACTTGATACATTAATTGTAAGTGACTCCTTATCATCCTTAAATGCTCTCAACTCTAAGACACAACTGTAACATGCTCGTGTCCGAAGCTAGGCACAAATACAACAAAATTATTAAGGATGGTAACAGAGTCCATTTCATGTGGACTCCATCTCATGTTGGCCTCCGAATGCATGACAGAGTTGATAAGTTAGCCAAAGAATCTGCCTTTAAAGGAGAAATTGAGTGTAACCTTGGATTGTCAATAAGCAGTCTGAGAGCAGCAGTACACCGAGAACTTTAACAAAATCTTGTAGATCTGAAGCAAAGTAAAATCGACACCAGTAATTCCATCTATCATCATACTATCATGCAAGAGGAGCCACACATCTATGGATCATCCAATAAAATCAGCAGACTTCTAGATGTTACTACTGCTCGGCTTAGACTCGGTTACAAGTATCTCTGGGAATTCTCATTATCTGCTGATGTAGACCTGACCAAATGTGAACTGTGCCAACAAAATTATTCGCACACCCTCCGTCACTATGTGATGGAGTGCGAAAAGATACGTGAATTCAGAGACAATTCTATAACCAATGTTCCAGCGATGTGTAAATATTTCATTCAAAATGATCTGCTGCCAGAAATTTTAGCCAAATATCCCCAGTTTGCTAACTGTAGGTAGTAACTGAGTGATTGTAACCTATCCACCGCTGCCCACTGGATGGGGGGCGGTGTGCAGGACAAACATATCAATTATGACACTAGCTCTCCACATATGTCAGTTGCTTAATTTAGAACCTGTACTTGTGGTCGATCTCGAACCCATTGTTGATGTGACGACTTATATTGAATTTTGTAACTAGCTCATCAAGATTGTAACTTGCTTAGCTAAATAAATTGTGGGGTTCAGTCCCAGCTGAGCCCATTATGTACTCACCTATTTGTGTTTATAGGGGTTGAGCTTTACCTCTTTGGTCCTGTCAATCATCTGGTGAATTGGTGAACTGTCAATTATGTGCCTCTGTAACCTTTCCTACTATCGCCCACAGGATGGGTATGGGGTGCAAAATAAATAAATTAAACTAAAAAAAAAAACTAAAGTCAAGTAATTCTTCTACCATAGCTTACTGTAAGGAAGGAGGGGGGGGGGGGATAGAAATAGCCTAAGCTACTCTATCCCTTTGAGATGTATTTCTTTCTTGTCTCAATAAACATACTTGAACTTGAACTTACTGTGGCAGATGCCAGCTAGTGGGTTACCACAGTATTCCTAGGAAATATTTAATTGTGTGTGTTTTTAGGAGCTCTTTTACGTATTATGTAGTGAAATACCTGACACATAGTTGGCTGCAACAGTCTATTTTTGTACATTCTACCAAATAGTTGCTTTGGGTGACTTTAATTTTTTTAAGATCGGTTGGTTTTCTTAGAACACTCATAGTTCTACGATCAAAACTGCACCCCCGGGTGGGCTCGAACCACCAACCTTTCGGTTAACAGCCGAACGCGCTAACCAATTGTGCCACGGAGGCTTGAGAAATAAGTAAAACAAATTTGTAGTAACGCGGAATTACTATGATATCGAAGTAGTGTAATAATAACCGAGTTTACCTGAGAGTCACTAATAGTGGCCTCGATGAGGACAGGAGGCCGGCGGCTTGTCGAAGGTTCCCCATTTGCCTTGATGATCTTTTCCTGATGATAATTCCTAGTGTCCTAATGCCTAAAGTAACCTAGTGTCTAGTGACCACAACGGAAACAGGAAGCCGGCAGCTTGTCAATGGTTCCCCCATATTTCCTAAGTTTCCTCCTTTTCTTTCTTCCTTAATTTTCCTCCCCCCCTCCCCCCCCCCCAAAAAAAAAAGACTGAGGTTGGAGTCCCTGTGACTTCTTTTACCAACTTGGAGGTTAACTCCGCCACTGGAGCCCCCTGGGGGCCCCTGGGGGGCAGTTGGTTGTTGCCTTCAACCTCGTTCTGACAGTTCCTGCGACGACGCTGGAACCAATCTTATTGGCGCTTGCCTTTCCATTGGAGACTTTCGGCGCTGTGGGGGGGGGGGGACCTGCTGCATGGGTGACAGCTTCTCCTCCATATTAACCTACCGTGGCTTTGGGCCCTCGGGAGGCCACTCCAGACCGACAACCAGAGCGCAACTCCATAGTCTCCTGAGACTGATGGACGCCTACTACTTGGATGGTCCACCAGTTTTTACATTCGTGTAAAGCCACTAGCACGCATAGCGTTTTGGGCAGGTCCTTTATCATAATACAGGTAGGTATTAATTAATAATACAGGTAGATCTACCTAATACAGGTAGTAGATCTACCTAATACAGGTAGTAGATCTACCTAATACAGGTATATTAATAATAATATTAATTAATAACCCCGGAATACGACCCGCCAAATCGTTTAACAAGGTACCCTTTCACTGCTGGGTGAACAGAGGCGTACAGTTAAGGATTGGGACCTAGTCAATCCTCCCTGGCCAGGGTAACGAACTCAGACTAAATTGCTCGCGAAGTGCGGGGCTAGTGTTTTACCACTGCGCCACTGGGACTGCATGTATCACTGCATGCACGGGGACCAGTCATTGAAAGTTGCACAACAATTGGGAACTCTAATAAGAAAGTCAACCAAACCGTAGGAATAGTGAAACGAACCTTCGACTTCAAGGAAAATCGAGTTATTGAACTGTAAACACCTCTGGTGCGCCCACATTTGGACTGCGGTATCAAGCATAATAGAAGCCTCAGCTTCAGAACATATCTGCTGTGGAGAAAGTATACAACGCAGAGCGACAAAAAGCGTCTCAGAACTAAATTAGCTCCCATACCAGGAACTGTTGAGGGCCACAGTGAACACTGCAAGCCAGACGTGGCATGGCGGATCCCATAGAAACTTATAAAATACTGAACAAATTGGAGGATTTAATGAATCCAGACCATTTCTATAAAAGGTCGCATGTAACATATACACGGGGGGGGGAGGGCAACAGCTTAATCAAGCCCAACAAGTCACAATCACCCCCCCCCCCCCATCCATCCACACAACTCTAGTATCACCTATTGGTACTGGTAATGGCTAGAAAAGTCTCCTCTTACGGGCTATTCATGCCCGTGTCACCTTTAGGGTGGCTTAACAAAAAGTTTTACCCCCCAAAGGGCTATAGACCTCTGGAACAGTCTACCTGCCAATGCCGTAACTGCCACCACTCACGGTGTATTATAGGCGAATTAAATTGAAAACGCACACCCGAGGTCGCCCTTGTGTAATCCCCAATTTTCTCCTGTAAATATTTACGGGATTACAATTCCAGTTAATGTCTGAAAATTGCTGTCATGTATTTGATATACTAGTATTGATAAAGTTTAAAATGAACCTTTCAAAATTTGTAATAATCAAAACTACGCCCCCGGGTGGGCTCGAACCACCAACCTTTCGGTTAACAGCCGAACGCGCTAACCAATTGTGCCACGGAGGCATATCAGTTCAGTGACCCTATTTTATTATTTAATAAGTGTCATATTTCAAGTGTGTTTATTTATTTATTTATTTATTTATTTGTGCATATACAAGAATGTACATAAGGAATGTGAGGATACAAATATGGTAATTACAGTCTTGTAAAGCCACTAGCACGCGCAGCGTTTCGGGCAGAAAGTTGTAGTATAGTTGTTTAGTGCATAAGTGTACGAAATTAGACATTTACCTATATTCACCTATATTCAACGACTTTTATAGTCTCGTCGTCGTTATTTTAGGGTTGTGGAACCCTGTCAACGTATTTCTCTGGGGTTACCTGATTTCACCTTAGGGCCGCCATCTCTCACATGGGTATGGGGTGCATAATAAGTAAGCTAAACTAAAATTAACTCTATATATGGTCTTACTGTGTATGTGGTTTTATGTATGGTCATTAATGGGGTTGGGAAATAATAATTTGAATATTAATTCATTGTGTCGTGGGGAACAGGGAGCCATGCAGGTTATACATGCAGTACATGTTAGGCTTATACCGAGGTCCTTCCCCCCCCCCATCCCCAAGGTCGAATTAGTCACCCCGCCCAGGATGCAACCCCAAATCTGACTAACTCCTGGGTACCTATTTACTGCTAGGTGGACAGGAGCATGAGGTGAAAGGAAAGACGCCAAACCTTTTCTCTTCCGCCCGGGATTCGAACCCATTTTAAATTCTCCATTGCGAGTCGAGAACGAACCCGTGTGTATACCGGGACTCTTATAGTGTCCCAAAGAGACCCAGTGATCTGTTAGCTAAGCAAACATTACTTCCAGCTACAATGGTAGGTCTCTGAACAACTTTCCTAACTTTTCCGGTCATACATTATATGTAAGTACTGTATTCAGTTTCATGTATGATCGTTAGGTAAGGTTAGACTAAGTTTAGCTAGTCTACCCTAGATCTGGCTATTAGTGAATAGGTTTAGCTAAACTAGAATAGATAATGATGGGTATGGGGTTCATAATAAATGAACTAAAAGCTAACTTAGCCTGTATATATTAGGTTAATCAAGATCAGGTTCAATGGGAATTAAGGCGTGCAGCTGGGATATTAACTCATGCCGTGAAAATATTGCCGCCGCTAACACGACTTGTAGACACCATTGTTCTTATTTAACTGATGCTATCACCATCTGTAATTAATAGTAACTGATACTACCACCATCTGTAATTGATACTACCACCATCTGTAATTGATACTACCACCATCTGTAATTGATAGTAATTGATACTACCACCATCTGTAATTGATAGTAATTGATACTATCACCATCTGTAATTGATAGTAATTGATACTATCACCATCAGTAATTGATAGTAATTAATACTACCACCATTTGTAATTGATAGTAATTGATACTATCACCATCTGTAATTAATAGCAATTGATACCACCACCATCAACTATATAAAGAAAATAATAACGTTATCATTATCTGATTGTCAACTGCCTTTATCTCCTCTCTTGGCTTTGAACTTGAGATAACAACGGTTAATTATAGTCGTCACCTCCAGTACGGCATTATTCAGCTTGTCCTCACCTTAAACATTGTATAACGTACGTAACGTGAAAGAATGTATGTGGCTGGTAAACACTGTACTTAGGAGAGTATCAGTTGCTGGCGCTGTTTTCGCCCTTAATACATACACTAAATTTGTTTGGTCACGAGGGTAAAAATTAAGAGAAGAATGAAAGAAATGTATTAGGACGACAAACTACTGCGGTGTTTCACGGCTCAACATTAAGTAGTGTAAAGGGGAAGGGGGTAGAAATAGACTAAACTACTCTATCCTTCAGGTAGGGGTAGGGGGTTAGAAATAGCCTAAGCTATTCTAGAAATTAGAAATAGCTTAAGCTACTCTATCCTTCAGGTACGGGTAGGGGGTTAGAAATAGCCTAAGCTATTCTAGAAATTAGAAATAGCTTAAGCTACTCTATCCTTCAGGTAGGGGTAGAGGGGCTAGAAATAGCCTAAGCTATTCTAGAAATTAGAAATAGCCTAAGCTACTCTATCCTTCAGGTAGGGGTAGAGGGGCTAGAAATAGCCTAAGCTATTCTAGAAATTAGAAATAGCCTAAGCTACTCTATCCCTTTCAGATGTTTTTTTCTTTTCGTGTCTCAATAAACATACTTGAACTTGAAGTAGTGTAAAACAATTGTACTTTATTAATATTAATTAAACTGCAAATTTTCCTCTACGTAATTTAATCAGTAAAATTCTAATATAGATTCTTCTCGTCTCGTCTTCCTATTTTTAATGCTCTTCCTCTCATAGAGAATAGTGAATCTCCACGAGGAGGGTCAGTGACACTGTATGTGTCACGTGTGACTATGTACACTGTCACATGTGACTATGTACACTGTCACATGTGACTATGTACACTATCACATGTGACTATGTACACTATCACAAGTGACTATGTACACTATCAGGTGCAGCGTTACCCTGCAGCTTGTCTCAGTCACCAGCAGACTGTCTTGTATCTCTCACCTATAGGAACGTTCAGGCCGCTATAGAGACTCTCTCCTCGTTTCCAGTGTATCTATCCTGAGAGCGTCTAGTGTGTCCTCGAAGCTATCCTGAGAGCGTCTAGTGTGTCCTCGAAGGTATCCTGAGAGCGTCTAGTGTCACCTCGAAGCTATCCTGAGCGTCCCTGGAGCTGGTGACTACATCTTCCTTCATCTCTACACCGGCCATACAGCTCCTGCCTCAGGTAATCACAACTAATATGGATGTATAACCAACAACTTAGTACGGCCCAAATGCCGTGAGGTGATGTTTCTCTAGTGAATTCATCTATTTGTTTTTAGTTTTTTTTCGTAATTAGTTTGGAAATATGTGTGTACGTGGTAATATATTTGACGTACAAGTACATACACGAACGTGATGTACGTACAGGTTATGTCTGTGTATAGAAGAGTTCTTACATTCTTATACATGTATCATGTGTTTCCAGCCCCGATTGTTTTTAAAAAGGAAATGAAAACTCTTATAAAATTATCTCGAAGCCTCAGCATCCAAAATTATTCATAGCTAAGACCTTAAGCCGTGCTTAAATTTATTTGTATTATACAGTCCTTGTAGCATCCCAGCAAGCACACTACCCAAGAGCAGTGTTAATTCATCGTTGTTTCCATGTTGTCATGCACTGTAGTATTGTGCCAGTGTTGTCAAGCACTGTACTATTGTGCCAGTGTTGTCAAGCACTGTACTATTGTGCCAGTGTTGTCAAGCACTGTAGTATTGTGCCAGTGTTGTCAAGCACTGTACTATTGTGCCAGTGTTGTCAAGCACTGTACTATTGTGCCAGTGTTGTCAAGCACTGTACTATTGTGCCAGTGTTGTCAAGCACTGTAGTATTGTGCCAGTGTTGTCAAGCACTGTACTATTGTGCCAGTGTTGTCAAGCACTGTAGTATTGTGCCAGTGTTGTCATGCACTGCAGTATTGTGCCAGTGTTATCAAGCACTGCAGTATTGTGCCAGTGTTGTCAAGCACTGTACTATTGTGCCAGTGTTGTCAAGCACTGTACTATTGTGCCAGTGTTGTCAAGCACTGTACTATTGTGCCAGTGTTGTCAAGCACTGTAGTATTGTGCCAGTGTTGTCATGCACTGCAGTATTGTGCCAGTGTTATCAAGCACTGCAGTATTGTGCCAGTGTTGTCAAGCACTGCAGTATTGTGCCAGTGTTATCAAGCACTGCAGTATTGTGCCAGTGTTGTCATGCACTGCAGTATTATGCCAGTGTTGTCAAGCACTGCAGTATTGTGCCAGTGTTGTCACTGCAGTATTGTGCCAGTGTTGTCACTGCAGTATTGTGTCAGTGTTGTCATGCACTGCAGTATTGTGCAAGTGTTGTCATGCACTGCAGTATTATGCCAGTGTTGTCAAGCACTGCAGTATTGTGCCAGTGTTGTCACTGCAGTATTGTGCCAGTGTTGTCACTGCAGTATTGTGCCATTGTTGTCACTGCAGTATTGTGCCAGTGTTGTCACTGCAGTATTGTACCAGTGTTGTCAAGCACTGCAGTATTGTGCCAGTGTTGTCACTGCAGTATTGTGCCAGTGTTGTCACTGCAGTATTGTGCCAGTGTTGTCACTGCAGTATTGTGCCAGTGTTGTCAAGCACTGCAGTATTGTGCCAGTGTTGTCAAGCACTGCAGTATTGTGCCAGTGTTGTCACTGCAGTATTGTGCCAGTGTTGTCAAGCACTGCAGTATTGTGCCAGTGTTATCAAGCACTGCAGTATTGTGCCAGTGTTGTCAAGCACGGTAGTATTGTGCCAGTGTTGTCAAGCACGGTAGTATTGTGCCAGTGTTGTCAAGCACTGCAGTATTGTGCCAGTGTTGTCATGCACTGCAGTATTCTGGCCAGTATGTCGTGTGGCACTTGACAATGTATTAAGAAATCTTCGGCAACTGGAAAGATTCGGTCTGCATAATTGGACATTTTTTCCCTCCCTAGACTCCCTCTCAGGATGTCGCTGCCGAGTAAGATGCGGTGCCTGGTGAAGCAGTCGGAGGCTGAGGGCTACGACCTGACCACCCGCCCCGTGCCCACCCCGGAGCCCGACCAGCTCATCATCAAGGTCCACAGAGTAAGGACACAGCCTAGTACGTCAGGCCTACGTCAGGCCTACGTCAGGCCTGTCATATAAGGGCGTATGTTTGCGTCAACACAAAACAACTCATTCAAACTGCATAATAAAAAATGCCCGAAACCCTATGTGTACTAGTGGCTTTAGGTATTGTATGTACTACCTCTATCTTTAAATCTAACAATGTTTGTACTGTGACGCTGCAACTATGTATGTACTGTTCCTAAATTATTATTATTATTATTATTATTATTATAGATTAAAACTAGCTCTGAAAAATAAAGGTTTCATATGTTCAGAACAAGTGCCAAGTTGCACTGTAACTCAGTAGGCAGGTTGATGCATAGGTTTGATAATTACACGACTATAGGAGTGTTTGGACATAAATATGAACTGCCTTGCACAGACCAATAGGCCTTCTGCAGAGTTATTAAATACCTATATCTTGTTAATTTTTGTACAAGTCCAGCCTAGCCTAGGTAATCCTAATTAGTAGAGTATGGTGTTATTAGTCGGGAACAAAGGATAGCATTTCCAAACCCATCATCTCTCCTTTGTACTTTGTTCGTGAAATGTTCACTAATTATAAAAGTCAATATAATGAACACTGGTATGGGTTGTTACACAGCCTAGATTACCTTAGGTCACCACAAGTCACTTGAGGTTATCCCAAACATTGCAAGTCAGTAACAAATACAAATATTCATTCAGGTAAAGTACATACATACAAGGTGAGATACAAAAAGTTGATGGATTTATAGATAGAGCTAGTACATACAATGCCTAAAGCCACTATTACGCAAAGCGTTTCGGGCAGGACAGTATAGGTCATGCAAGGGTAACCACGTCACCTTATCTCATAGCAGGTCACTAACATTACAGGTGTCCATCTGCGGGTCGGACATCAACCTGTGGAAATGGAACGATGTTGCTCAAGTCATCGCCACCCTCCCCTTTATCCCAGGTCAGTGGGCAGCCCGTGTTTCACCACCAAAGATCACATTCACCACAAAAAATCTACCACTTACTTATCTTTATCAGTCATCAATCAACCCGTTCTCATGAGCGTTCCCAGTGTCAAGGAATTATATCATCCTAAAGTGCCCTATCTTAACCTACCCACGAACAGAAAAAACTTTTCCTTCACGTATCATTGCCGTAGAGGTCACTATGGATATAGCTCAATACCCGATATAAGAACACAACAAATAGGAGCAGAGTGGCGCAGTGGAAGCGTGCTGGGCCCATAACCCAGAGGTCCGTAGATCGAAACTACGCTCTGCTACAATAAGTTTTTTTTTTCCTCGCGGTTACACAACTTGGACCCACGAACAGAAAACGGGACATTATAAATTTCACGAGCCTTCCATTTTCGTCAGCCAGCTTGTGTAGATCTCTGCCTGCAACCCAACTTAATTTCTTTATTATGCGCCCCATATTTATCCCTGGACAATTCTCAAGTCGAATGGTCCAGGTCGGACCGAAACGTCGTCGTCCCTTCACCTTCTAGTGTGTGGTCTTGTCATCAAAATTGCGTTATTAATGACATGGTGGAAATCCAAGCAAGAAATTTTGCAGTCTCCGTGGTGTAGTGGTAAGACACTCGCCTGGCGTTCCGCGAGCGCTATGTCATGGGTTCGTATCCTGGCCGGGGAGGATTTAATGGGCGCAATTCCTTAACTGTAGCCTCTGTTTAACGCAACAGTAAAATGTGTACTTGGATGAAAAAACGATTCTTCGCGGCAGGGGATCGTATTCCAGGGACCATAGGATTAAGGACTTGCCCGAAACGCTACGCGTACTAGTGGCTGTACAAGAATGTAACAACTCTTGTATATATCTCAAAAAAAAAAAAAAAAAAAAATTAGTTTCTGTGAGTTGGGACAGGCAGGACCAGCTTCACTAGCTAAGCCATCCGCCAGGTACAGAGTAACAACAATGGCTGGGAACCCAGCAAAATTCACCTGTTTTGCATTTTCTAAAGATGAGGAGCAGCTAGTGTTGGATTTCAATCACCACGGAATGTGAAGGGTTAATAGTTATTACACACAGAGATCACACTAACGTGATGCAACAAATGAACAAATCCACAAGGGCCGTGACGAGGATTCGAACCTGCATCCGGGAGGATTCGAACCTGCATTGTTTCAAGGGTTAATAGCATCTGGACAATGAGAGCACCGAGTCAACTGCAACAAAAAATTAATAGATTCAGATTCAGATTCAGATTCAGATGTTTATTCAGGTAAGGTATATACATACAAGTGATGTTACATTAATGGATTGATATATAGATAGAGCTAGTACATACAATGCCTAAAGCCACTATTACGCAATGCGTTTCGGGCAAGAAAAACATTAATATCTAGAACTTAATACTAATTGAGCATAAAGAATAAAAGGTGTTGAGAACAAATACAAATAAAGATAAAAAAAAAAAAAAAAAAGGGGAACATGACTGAAAAAGCAGCACAAATACAATAGGTTGACAAACAGTGTTGATTAAAAAAAGAAAATAACAGATATGGGTTGACAATAGAGGAGTGAGGTAGATTACAGGGAATTTATTAGGTAGTGTTTAGTTTTTATCTTAAACTGGTTGAGAGAGGTACAGTCTTTAACATGGTTGGGAAGGTCATTCCACATTCTGGGCCCCTTGATTTGCAGAGCATTTCTAGTTTGATTAAGACGTACTCTAGGAATATCAAAACTGTATTTATTTCTGGTGTGGTGCTCATGGGTTCTGTTACAACCTTCTATGAAGCTTTTAAGATCAGGATTGGCATTATAGTTTAGCGTTTTATATATGTATAATACACATGAGAGAATGTGCAGTGACTTAATATCTAACATATTAAGAGATTTGAGTAGGGGTATCGAGTGATGTCTGGGGCCAGAGTTGGATATTGTTCTAATAGCGGCTTTGTGTTGGGTAATTAGAGGACGTAAGTGATTTTGGGTAGTAGAACCCCAAGCACAAATACCATAGTTGAGATAAGGATAGATAAGGGAGTAATAGAGAGTCACCAGGGCAGGGCGTGGTACATAATATCTGATCTTAGAAAGAATGCCCACAGTTTTTGAAACTTTTTTTGATATATTTAGAATGTGTCCCTGGAAATTCAGCTTGTGGTCAATGAGAATGCCAAGGAATTTGCCATCTAATTAATACTTACGGTTAACTATTGACACGACAGCTTACTGCCGACAGCTACGACGGTTAATATTGACACGACAGCTTACTGTTTTGGAACATATAAATTGCATAAATGTCTGTAGTAAAAATATCCGTCTTCGGGGAGAGGAGAGGCGGCGCGCCGTGTCTGACCAGGAGTAACTGTGAATCCAAAGTCATCAGACTTCAACCAGCCGTAACACGGTAGCGTGTGAATAGTCCTGTAGTACAGCGGTCTACGTTCTCGACTCACAATCTCAAGAGCTCGGGTTAGATCTCCGGCCGGGACAGAAATGATTGGCCACGTTTAATTTCACCTGATGCATCTGTTCACCTATCAGTAAATAGGTACTTTGGTATTGGGGAACTGTTGTGGGTTGCATCCTGAGGAAGGTCACAATTTCGATCTAACGGGATTACCTTGATAAGCCTAAGTGCAAGCCTCGCGTCTCGACACCAAGAATTAATCAAATGTTTATAAAAAATAAATAAAATAATTTATTTAGGTAAGGTACATACATACAATAAATTTTTACAAAGATTGGTTGACTTATAGGTAGAGCTAGTACATACAATGCCTAAAGCCACTATTACGCAAAGCGTTTCGGGCATGATAAACTTTGTTTGTCTCGTTTCCTATGTGAGTTTATGGATGTGTTGGTGTTGTATGTATCTAAACGTAGAGGTGTACATGAATACTAAGCCGCGTCTTGTGTGGCGCACCTGTCATGCGGCCCCTGCAGGACACGAGGCTACGGGGGAGGTGGTGGAGGTCGGGTCCGCCGTCACGACGGTGAGGAAGGGCGAGCGGGTCGCCGTAGAGAACCATTACTACTGCGGCTCCTGCTACCAGTGCCAGGTGAGGCGCCCACATCGTCATCACAGAGATCTACCAGAAATTTAGTAGGTAGATCTACCTACTAAATTTCTAGGTAGATCTACCAGAATTGTTTACCACTTATCCCCCATTTTGCTAACTGCAGGTAGTGAAGACCAGTGATTGTAACCTTAACCACCGCCGCCCACTGAATGGATGATGAAAAGCAAATCAATTTATGTACATCAAGTGTAAATTGTTTAGCTTAGAGACTTAGCTGTGGTCTTGAACCCATTGTTGATATATACATTAAACTGTGTAACTAGCTTATCAAAACTGAAACTTCTTAGCCAAATTAATTTTTGGGTTCATTTACTGAGCTTGTGATGTACAGTTCGTCTTTAGACCAAGTTCATTCCATCCAGCGGTCGACCCCAAAGACGCATTCATCACTTAACATGGTGTTCGTTCAAAATAGGAATTTTCTCAAATATAAAATATTATTGTTAAATATTAACATTGTGAATATTTAGGCATTGGTTAGGTGTTTAGGTTCTGTTTAATATTATAATATATTAACATATTGTGCGTGTATAGGCATAGGTTAGGTTAGGTGTTTAGTTTCTGTTGACGATTATTCGTATTTATCAACCCGTCCTCGACTAAAGTCCATTACATCCAGCGGTCAACCCCACAGACGCATTCATAAATTTTAACTTGCTGTTCATTCAAAACGGGAATTTTCTCAAATACAAATTAATATTATAATATATTAACATATTGTGCATATATAGGCATAGGTTAGGTGTTTAGGTTCTGTTGGCGATTATTTGTATTTGTAGTACGTGGGTGAAGCATTTATAGCGTTGTGATTCGAACAAAATTCGTCAGTGAAGCACTTGTTCCGGATATGTTCGAACGTCAGCAGTTGTGAGTCGTGTGTAAACCGTTTTTCATTCATAAACAGCGGGGGGGGGGGGGGGGTTGGGGGGTTGGCGGGTGCATGGAATCACTTTTGGTGTCTTTGTTTGGAGGACGGACTTTTTGTTGATGAGAACGGCCCGACTCACAGCTGATGACGCAGCCCGTCCTCCAAACAAAGACCCAAAAATGATTCCATGCACCAGCCAAACCCCCAGCTGTTTATGAATGAAAAATGGTTTACACACGACTCACAACTGCTGACGTTCGAACACTTCCGGAACAAGTGCTTCACTGATGAATTTTGTTCGCACCACAACGCTGTAAATGCTTCACCCACGTACTACAAATACAAATAATCGCTAACCTAACCTATGCCTAAATGTGCACAATATGGCATTATAATATTAATTTATGTTTGAGAAAATTCCCGTTTTGAATGAACAGCATGTTAAAATTTATGAATGCGTCTGTGGGGTCGACCACTGGATGTAATGGACTTGAGTCGAGGACGGGTTGGATGACGTTCAAACATTTCTCGAACAGTGCTTCACTGACGACCACTGTTCGAATCGCTACGCTGTAAATACTCACCACGTACTTCAAACATAAATAATCTAGCCAGTTCTCATAAACAAAGGCCAAAGTCTATTCCATGCACCCGTCATATACCCTTGTTTATGAGTGAAAAACGGTTTACACACGACTCTACTG
The DNA here is from genome assembly GCF_040958095.1 of Procambarus clarkii. Lineage (NCBI taxonomy): Eukaryota > Metazoa > Arthropoda > Malacostraca > Decapoda > Cambaridae > Procambarus > Procambarus clarkii. The sequence goes on along the minus strand of NC_091236.1, from coordinate 6,066,467 downwards.
ATAACGACCGAAAACTTCCGAAACATGTACTTATCTGATGACTTTTGATGGAACCACAACGCTGAAAATGCTTCACCCACGTACTACAAATATAAATGATCGTCAACGGAACCTAAACACTTAACTTGACCAATGCCTAAACATTCACAGTATGTTAATTTATAGCAATAGCACTTTCGCGGCCCGGGGAGTTAACTGTGTACTATCAGCGAAGTGCACCTTTCGTTTCGGGCGACCGCGCGGCCACACTAAAATGTTTATAATCTTTTTGGTGTACTCACCTTAATATTCCATGTATGTATTTAAATTTGAAATCAATTTGTTCGCAAGAGAATGCTCTAGAGGAATATATATGTAAAATTTCATCAAATTCGACATGAGACCCGCAACAAATAAAAAACTATGGCAACCGTTAGCGGTGAGCGTCAAACCACGCTGAAATGTTTATGATCTTTTCATGTTTGTCAATCCCAGAATTGTGCTATGTCAATTTTGGTATCACTGTGACCGCAATAAAATTCCCTTCACGGACATATGCATATAAATGTAGAATCATAATCGCGGCCCACCCGCAAGAGTGTGGGAAGTGGCTGAAGTATTACCTCTTGGCACACCCGACGGCAGATCGCGGAAACACCTTTTGAAAAGTGTATATTCTTTTCACTGTTCTGGCCTTAATTTTCTATGTACGCACTTAATTTTTGTACCAATGTGTTCGCAATAGAATGTTCTAGAAGAACATATGTATAGAATGTCACACAAGGATGCGTTAGACCGGCACCAAATAAAGAAACTTCGTCGATTATACTCGTCGTGTCAACATTACAATAGTTTTACCCCGAAGATACAAGCAAATTCCGTTCTCCCAAATAGGTTATGTGGCTATTAGAGAAAACGAAAATTTAATGGCAAACATGTTTAAATTATCCCCAAGTCGATCGGATAAGAATTGGATTTTATATAAATATTTTTTCAAAAGCCGCTTGAGGTGCATTCAAGAGAAAAATATATGTCCTGCTCAAGTGACATATGGGTGCTAAATTGTGCGCAATCTAAAGGTCCTCATTTTGAAACCACTACCAGATTGATCGGATAAAATTTAAATTTTTAACATATATTTTAATGAGTCACTCTGGGCCGTGTCGTCCGAGAGGAATCGAGAGAAAAATGAGCGACTAGAGATCTTGTCGCTAGCGCGCGTAAGTGCTAATTTATATTTGAGAAAATTACCATTTTGAATGAAATGTTAAAATTGATGAATGCGTCTTTGGGGTCGAGCGCTGGATGGAATGGACTTTGTCGGAGGAAAGGTTGAAGTAGTCCCCAATAGAACCTAAATACCTACCCTAACCTATGCCTAACTTTACACTAAACTTTATTATACATAATAATATTAATTTATGCATAAGAACAAACCTATTTTTAATACACAGTATGTTAAAATTATTTGCGTCTTGGGAACGGCCGCCGCATTAACGAGCCTGGCCCGAGAACAGGTTACAGCGTACCACCGTAACCTTTGTCACTGCCACCCACAGGATGGGTATGGGGTACATAATAAATGAACTAAACATGAAAATGATAGGCAGTAAAGGAGACAATAAGAGAGGAGGGAGCAAGCAACCATGTTGACACTTTAATTAACATGACATCATGATGACTACTGCAGGAGGGTCGTGGAGACATCTGCCAGCGCATGAGCCAGTACGGGCACGGACGGGGCACAGACCAGGGCGGCTGTTGCCAATACTCGTGCGTGCCCGCCCGCTACTGCTACGTCCTCACCAGAGACCTCACCCCAGACCAAGCCGTCCTTCTAGAGCCCATGGGTACAGTCACTAGTCATACTTAGTGTCCGTAATCTCCTCCAGTACTTGTCAATTAACTAAAATGTTCAGGCGATGAATCACAATAACGTGGCTAAAGAATGATGACCAGACCACACACTAGAAGGTGAAGGGACGACGACGTTTCGGTCCCTCCTGGACCATTCTCACAATCGACTTGAGAATGGTCCAGGACGGACCGAAACGTCGTCGTCCCTTCACCTTCTAGTGTGCGGTCTGGTCATCAACTAAAATGTTCACTCATTTCACCACCTAAACTACCGCATAAATGCAGCCTTTCTTCTCACGGAAAAAGGCCATGTTACCTCTCTACTCATCGTTTTAATCATTTAATTAGTTTATACTTGTATTAAAAAAAATTCCGGCGTCACATATAATTTCATGTGGCTATTCTTTTATATACAAGCAATTATTTACTTTTATGATTATATAATATGCATATAAGTCTCTTACCGTGTACACTGTGGGCGGGTCAACCATACTTACACCGTGTGTATTGTGGGCGGGTCAACCATACTTACACCGTGTGTATTGTGGGCGGGTCAACCATACTTACACCGTGTACACTGTGGGCGGGTCAACCATACTTACACCGTGTACACTGTGGGCGGGTCAACCATACTTACACCGTGTACACTGTGGGCGGGACAACCATACTTACACCGTGTACACTGTGGGCGAGTCAACCATACTTACACCGTGTGTATTGTGGGCGGGTCAACCATACTTACACCGTGTACACTGTGGTCGGGTCAACCATACTTACACCGTGTGTATTGTGGGCGAGTCAACCATACTTACACCGTGTGTATTGTGGGCGGGTCAACCATACTTACACCGTGTACACTGTGGGCGGGACAACCATACTTACACCGTGTACACTGTGGGCGGGACAACCATACTTACACCGTGTACACTGTGGGCGGGACAACCATACTTACACCGTGTACACTGTGGGCGGGTCAACCATACTTACACCGTGTACACTGTGGGCGGGACAACCATACTTACACCGTGTACACTGTGGGCGGGACAACCATACTTACACCGTGTACACTGTGGGCGGGTCAACCATACTTACACCGTGTACACTGTGGGCAGGTCAACCATACTTACACCGTGTACACTGTGGGCGGGTCAACCATACTTATGATAACTTATACACAACCCTTAACACTTTCCGACAATTCCAACTGATGACTTACAATAAGGTCACAAATAGCAATGTTTCATATCTTGTTCCACACGTTTCTCGCATTTTAAATCACAGTTTATTCATTTTTGTATTAAATCTAAACTACAATATCAATCCAATATGTCGAGCTCTGTCGCGAATTTTCACTTTCATAGCCATATTTATAATGGCAGTTAATGCTTTAGTTAATGTTTTTGTGTCTCGATTGGTGCCAGGATAGGCTACCCTTTCAAAGTGGGCGGGATGAATAGACACGGGAGAATATATATATTGACATTTTAGCATGTTATAAGTACCAGTTTTATTTGTTTGTAATATATGAAACTAGACATAACTAACCTCTCCATAAGCCTACTGTCAAATGACATGAAATAAGAGTGTTGTGATGGACAGGTGTGGCGCATAATGCTGTAGAGAGCATCAGTGTGGCAGGAGAGGACGTGCTGGTACTAGGCTGTGGACCCGTCGGTCTCCTGGTCGTCGCTGTCGCCAAGGCTCTAGGTACCTTCCTAGATAATTTGTACATATGTTTATATTCCCCAGTCATATTTTTATACTTATATTCAAGGAATACCAGTTTATCATCGGTACAAGCACAATGGGAGTCCATACAGTTGAGGAACCTAGTGACTTGTGGGCTCTCAGAGGTCTGAATTGCCAGTCAACCATAACATTTAACGTACGATTTAATTTTTTCTATAATTTTACAGCGTATTATAAAATTCTGAGGGTATATTTAAATTGGGGTTTATTTTCGTTAGGGTTTCTGTATTCAGCTGGGAAAATATATATGCTCCGGATGCGTCTCTAGTTCTAATAACGTCTGTGTATTCTAATTCCATACTTAAGCCTAACATCAGTCGCAGAGACTATTATTTATATGTGAACTAACTTTGCTCAAGTACCTTAAATAAGGTTGTTATCTATGGTCACTATGTGATGGAGTGGGAAAAGATACGTGAATTCAGAGACAATTCTATACCAAATGTTCCAGATGTGTAAATATTTAATTCAAAATGATCTGCTACGGGAAATCTTTGCCAAATATCCCCAGTTTGCTAACTGTAGGTAGTAACTAAGTGATTGTAACCTATTCACCGCTGCTCACTGGATAGGGGGGGGGGATAGAAGTTGCACGATAAACATATCAATTGTGACACTAGCTCTCCACATATGTAAGTTGCTTAATTTAGAAACTGTACTTATGGACGGTCAGGAGTACATTATTGATATGACGACGTGCATTGAAATTTGTAACTAGCTCATCAAGACTAAACGAAATGTGGGGTTCAGTCCCTGAGCCCATTATATGCCTCTGTAACCCTTTTCCACTACCGCCCACAAGATTGGTATGGGGTGCATAATAATTGAACTTATGCCTGTGGCCTGCAGGAGCTCGTGCTGTGTACGGGGTGGACGTGGCTCAGGACAGACTCGATCTGGCCATTAAGATGGGAGCTACGGCCGTCATCAATGGATCCAAGGTAAGGTGACTTATAACATCACGTGCAGAATTAATGTCATGGGATTAGTTCTTTCTTTTACTAGTTTACTATGAATACCACATGAGCTTACGCATCCCATGGACAGTGACAAAGATTTTATCCACAAAATGGGTTCCAAACCGATCCACATTGATACAAAAGTGGGGGGGGGGGAGTAAACTAGTTGCAAATGGTTTATATTTGTGTATCCAGCTCCCACACGCCCATCTACGAGGCTGCGGTGGAAGACCAAGGAACATCATGGCTCTACCCACATGTCACGGACTAAGGGCACTACTGGCGAAGATTTTTAGTCGTGTGGTTTTGAATTAAAGATTTATATATTTCTTTAACATTAGTGCTAGATTTACCTTGATTTTTTTTCACATTCAGTTACATATATAGTGATGTAGATTATAATTAAGTTCCTTTGTAGACACAGTTTACATTTGGTCAGCTAACAAGAGATAAAAACATTGAAGCACCATGGAATAATTTCACAAAAGATCATAACTCAAACCAAAATGTGTCCGGGAGGAGCAGAAAATGGAAAATGCCAGACGAGTGACAAAGGTTCCAAAAGGAGCTTTAACTATACCTCTGGAAGAGGTATAGTTAAAGTTCTCTATATATAGAAGTATATAGTTCTCTTCAAGAACTACAGCTTATGAGACGTGCAAGAGGGCGGTTGATATAGCCACCCACGCAGGAATTTAAATAGTAAAAAACAATTGTATGAAGAAGAAAAACTTGCGCATAACACAGAGAAAGTTCCCAAGTACTTTTATGCATATACAGGAAAAACATCCAAGACGTCACAGTAGGACCTGTGATGAAGCAAATTTGACCTCGCCTATGTATTGCCTTCTTCCTCCGAATACATTCTTATACCTCCATCGTCTAACGGTTTAAACCCTGGCAAACCCCACCAACTGCAGATTCCTGAATTTACCTGAAGGCCACCATCTCTATTGGCATTGAAGAGGACAGGAAGCTAGGAAGGTGGCCCTCGGGTAAATACTCACTTTTTAACAATACAGTATTCTTAATTTCCGCCCTTAGAGAACAAACCCTAGACCCTGTCTCGAGCACAGAAGGCCCTGGTCAAATACCTAACCTGTTAAGCCCCAACAATTAAAACTTTCATACTTCGTTTTTTGTCATCTTACCTTTCGAGCGAGCTGCACAAGATCCTGCAGGCTACGAGGTATCTTCAAAGCAAAGTGCACAGGTCTTCATTAATGGTGTGACAAGCCTCGCACAGTCTTCCCAAAATCCTTGGAAATACTCCCAAGATGAGAACTTCCTAAGGCTACCTTCTTTCTTAGCTTCCTCCTGTGGACACACATGGGATGCTTCTCTTCGTACAAAGGCCCACCTCTACCATCAGAGCATGTACATATAGCTCCATTAAGTGTCCCGTCATCGATCATAACACTTTCTATTACGAAGCAATCGAAAACAATTTGTTTACACTGTTCAAACAAGCGCGAACACTCGTGACGAATGCTCCTGACCTACTGCTGGCGGTCGTCCTCCCCAGATGCATTCATCAATTTTAACATACTGTGTATTACAAATTGGTTTGTTCTCGTATATAAATTAATATTCTCGTATATAATTTTTTAATTATCAGGGGAAATCGCCAAGCCATTACGACTTTATAGACCTTGGAAAGGGTCAGGATATTCTCGTATGTAAATTAATATTATTCTACATACAAATTCTATGTAACGTCAGCAGTTGTGAGTCGTGTGTAAACCGCTTTTCATTCATAAACAGGGGGTTTGGCGGGTGCATGGAATCACTTTTGGATCTTTGTTTGGAGGACGGGCTGCAACCCGTCCTCGACTCAAGTCCATTACATCCAGCGGTCAACCCCACAGACGCATTCATAAATTTAAACATGCTGTTCATTCAAAACGGGAATTTTCTCAAGTATAAATTTATATTATAATATATTAGCATATTGTGTATATATAGGCATAGGTTAGGTTAGGTTAGGTGTTTAGGTTCTGTTGGCGATTATTTGTATTTGTAGTACGTGGGTGAAGCATTTATAGCTTTGTGATTCGAACAAAATTCGTCAGTGAAGCACTTGTTCCGAATATGTTCGAACGTCAGCAGTTGTGAGTCGTGTGTAAACCGCTTTTCATTCATAAACAGGGGGTTTGGCGGGTGCATGGAATCACTTTTGGATCTTTGTTTGGAGGACGGGCTGATAACTGCAGCCCATCCTCCAAAGACCCAAAATGATTCCATGCCAGCCCGTCCTCCAAACAAAGATCCAAAAGTGATTCCATGCACCCGCCAAACCCCCTGTTTATGAATGAAAAGCGGTTTACACACGACTCACAACTGCTGACGTTCGAACATATTCGGAACAAGTGCTTCACTGACGAATTTTGTTCGAATCACAAAGCTATAAATGCTTCACCCACGTACTACAAATACAAATAATCGCCAACAGAACCTAAACACCTAACCTAACCTAACCTATGCCTATATATACACAATATGCTAATATATTATAATATAAATTTATACTTGAGAAAATTCCCGTTTTGAATGAACAGCATGTTTAAATTTATGAATGCGTCTGTGGGGTTGACCGCTGGATGTAATGGACTTGAGTCGAGGACGGGTTGCTCTGAGAGTCTGAGTACGTCGAGGCAAGGCGAAACAAACGACTGTTTGAAGCAAATTATGGATCTATAAACAAACAAGTCGTCACGGGTTATCATAACCCTGATGCCTTTGGTCTCCACTATATGATGGGCCAGGTCACAGAGGACTCGGGACCCCCTGTCCTCTCGAAAAGTATATAGCATTTTGACGTATAAATCACCAACGGCTGAAATATGATGTACTATAAATCATTGAAATTGACGGGCTGCCCCATTTCTTATTCGTGGGTCTACAGTTAGGTTCGGGCAATTTAGTATATAATTTTTCTGACGTTGTGATAACTCGAGCTATACAAGCAGTCAGTATTGGACCCATCTAAAAACCACGGGGAAGAAAAGGATCCCCCGGCCTACTCTTCAGTATAGTTCCCCGAGCTTAATTTACTTCTAATGACACCTCAACAGAGAAGAATGGCTTTTCAAACAGATAAGTAATAACACGAAAGGTTACCTGTGGGAGAGGAGGGCAGGAGAGAGCCAGGGAGGCCGTAGAGAGAGCCAGGGAGGCCGTAGAGAGAGCCATGTGGTGCCACGTGTGGAAGGTCGTACTGGGACATCCGACACTGCGGACAAACATCTCGTTTTCTATGCCTAGGTTGGTTATAGTGTCTTGGGTTCGCATATTTTATTACCCCGTATTTTGTCTATTGTGGCAACCCAAGAGGCTGAACACACAAGGCCTCGACCTGAAGAACCACAAGAGTGTCGCACTAAGAACGACACAGTAGCCACAAGACAAGGGGGTAGTGTAGTATAGTCCCGTGGAACTATTTATCATGAACAGTTTATCGAGTATCTATAACTGCCCGATGAATACTTTAGTTTGATTAGCTAGTTTTGAACCAATTTATTTAACAATATTCCAACCCAAAACCATATTTTTTTGTGTAATACAGGAAGACATAAAAGCAGTAGTGATGCAAGTGAGTGGGAACAATGGTGTGGGGCGCATTGTGGAGGCTAGTGGTGCCGCCTCGCTCCTCAACCAGTCCTTTTCCTGGCTACGTAAGGTCAGTCTTAAGTCCTGCATCGTTCTTTTCTTAAAATTTTACCCCACTACATCTCCCTTGCCATTTCAATATTTACATATAAGCCGTCTGATTAAATGGTTTTGAATAATTGGAATGTATTCAGTAATCTATATTCTGCACGTTTGAATGGCATGTTTTTTTTTTAACAAGCCTAGGTATACACAGCAATGTGTATACCTAAGCTTAGGTATACACAGCAATGTGATGCTACCCAATTTTGTATGAAAGATTACAGGGCTCAGCTCACTTACAGGATTAGTCATACATAGAATCAGGAGAGAACATGATTGAGAGTCTATCTTTTAGCCTGCACTAGCAAACTTTGGGTACAGCACAAGAATATCTTCCAATATTTGTAGGTGTATGAAATTGATACAAAGCTCAAAATACCTCATACCATTTGATCTAAAATCATTAATAACTGGGCAATCACAGAGATAGTGTTGGAGACTATGTCCCAGCTCTTGTTCACATAGTTTACAACTGGAATGTTCACCATCGGGAGATTCATTACCTGCAGCCACCTGCCATAGATATCGACATCCCAGCCTAATTCTGGTTATTACAGTATCACTGTCTAGTGGATGTTTTGTGCTGCCCGTACATATAGTTCTTGGTTCTAAACATGTCATAGCTCAAAATACTCGCGCTTTCTGACCTTTGAGTGTCGGTGACTACTGTTCTGTCATCCCCAATTTCCTGAACTAGTGCAGTTTTTACAACAGATTGAATGCCTAGATCTAACTTAATTTCAGGCAAGTGCTTGAAGAGCTGACCTTGAATCACAGAAAATTACTCCTGCAGTATTTGTCCAAGCATTAGTGGTAAAGTTGCAGTGCAGCTAATTCTGTGTGTGGAGCTAAGATGTGCGATTCTCCCGTAGGGTGGACAAATGGCGCTGATTGGACTGCCCAAGGCGCCCCTCCATGTTGAGAATGTCCTCACCGACCTTGTCTTCAAATCTCTCACTCTCAAGACCATCCATGGCCGAAGGTATCTCCATATTCTTTTCACATTTTCAACCATTTATGGCAATGAAAGTACATATTATGCCTCATCTCTATTCGTTTTATTCATGCATATTATCCCAAGCATAAAGTTTGTGAAATACAATACAGTACTTGCAATTTTAGTTACTATATCACATAATGCACGTAGTAATAAAAAACTTACATGAAGAACAAAGTCAATATTATTTAAAGCATCACTTTAACCTCTTTGTTGGTGGCAGGATCTTCCACACATGGAAGGAGTGTGAACAGCTGCTGGCTGACAGTTTGGTTGATGTGTCTCCCATCATCTCCCACCAGCTGCCTATGACACAGTTCCTCGAAGCCTTCAACTTACTTACGACAGGTGGGGCCTGCAAGATTATCCTCGACCCCCAGAACTGACTTCTATGCCATCTACAGGAATGTGACTACTCTCTGCTATTATTTGTCCCTTGCATGTATTCACATTCTTTCCACCCTCATTAATACAGCTTTGCTACTATGATACTCCAATTTTTAACAAAGTGAAAATTGGAAATATAAAAATATAAATCACAATTAAAATGTACTTGAAAAACACAACCCTTATTCATAATTTTCTCATGCTGCTGCTTCACTTTATTTGGTCTTATACACAAAATCATTCTCGGGCAACTTTTTTCAATCTACACAATTTGATTTTATAACTTCTGCCATTTCCCTAGTGGTACTTTCTTTTCTATATACTGTCTACAAACATTCATGTAAAATCCTACTCTGATGGGCTGTGATAATATGGATGGAGAACTAAGATAACTTGTGCTAGGAGAACATTATGCAATCTTGTGCACATGCTGTAATAATTTATTTAGGGAAAATATCTGACAAGTCAGCCATGCTGCACATTTAGTCTGCACTCATTTCGTTTCACATACAATTTTGGATCTGTTCCAACCCTTCATTAAGGTTTGATTCAGGATTCACAATCTAACAGTAAACGGATCTGGCTACAATTTGCCAATGTGAGGAGGTTTATCTGACAGTTCCGGCATTGCAATTAGACTACCTATCTTAACATTCACTGCAGCTTAACCGAGGTTTGCTCAACAGGAGTAGTGTATAGTACAACAGTGGGTAACACACTCATTTCAAGAAGACTTTAGTTGAATACTGAGCAGAGTGGATCAATTGAACACCATTTCTTCACTATGCTCTTAGTGTACACCCAGCAGAAATTATGTAAAGCAATTAGCATATTATGATCTGTGGGAAATAGTATAGTATGGCTTTAGAATGAGGTGGTTAGCAAAAAAAAAATATATATATACCGTATATATGTAGACAATAAAAAAAATATTATACAGTACTGAATTAACATGATATTAGTCCCTTGGGTTAATTTAGCAGTCAATGGTAAGGTAGAAGAAATAATTCTGCATAATATTACAAATTCCATATTTATTTAATTCATTGGCATTCATTAAAATCTTATAAACATTCCAGTTATAAACAATATATTTTCATAAATTTATTCTCTTTACAAAGCTAGTTAAATTAACTAAACCTCTGAACCTTGTAACTGATGCAACACTAATACTGTAGTGATGATTTAAAGCAAATAAAACGAACTAGAGCAACACACTATTCATAAAAAAAAAATCATGTTTGAACATTTTACATGTGGAAGTAGGAGAGCATTCTGAAATACAAGCGCCTTATAAGCCACCTCTATTTGCACACCTCTACCGTTTATGAGGACAAGTGACTTACCTGTAACTGTTCACTTACTGTACTCATGATTTACCAATAAATTGTCCATTAATTCACAACCATCATCAGCATTTGTTCGTTTACTCATGACTTATCAGGTAGTGTTCACTTACTCATAATTGTCATGAGTAACTGCTAACTTCCTGTAGTATAAAGACTATTCACTTTTAACACAATTTACTATGGAATGTCAAATATGACCCTCAGTGAAATTATTATATTTAAATTATGTGCAATAAAAACAGTAGCATAGATGGAGAGTATTTGTCACAAACTTTCAGGACCTTAATGCTAAAATGAAAGAAATATCAGAAATAAAGTTAGAGAAGCATATAAAACTGAAACCATTGTATAATGGTAAAGTCATGACCACAAAATTTGTTCAAAGCTGGATAAAATGTCTAAGTGAACTAATTTGTGCCACAAAGAATATAAAAGACATGAAGAACAACATTTTCTGTTTATACACAAATCAAGATAGACATTAACATTTACTTTCTAGTTACAGTATCTTAAAATTGTGTCTAAACTAACCACTTTTAAGCAATTTATAATTTTAATAAGATAAATTATGTAACATAAAAAGTAATTTAGACCAAAATACCTGTAAATTGCCTAATTAGATACTCGACAAAACATGTTTGCAAGGTACATATTTTATTTTCCTATATATTTTTAACCAATTAATTTTGTCAGCTTTTTGCCTTTATATATAAACAAAATTTTTTGCAATTTTTTTGTATTAATATCAACAAGAGAAAATTGTATTTTAATATTTGTCATTAAAACCCCTTAAAATATTTTTAATGATATACAATGAGACAAAATTTCTTTTGTTGACACAAAAATAGTCCGACCAGCTAGCTCTATACTATTCCAAAAATATTCCAAAAGCAAAAGCATAAAAAACACAAACCTAATCCATAAACATTATATTGATTTTGTAACCATTAGTCATAGAAAGTAAAAATATATAAATGTACACTTCCTTATACCTTTAAGAAGCATGTAATATGCTGGACATTGCTATAACATGAATCTAGAACAGAGGAAACAAATCAATTGCAATGTTTGTAAATTGATGCTAGAACTTGTGTAAGGTGTATAGAAAATATAAATGACAAATCTAATAATTAGCAGTACAGCATTGAAAGAGACATTTGCTGCCAAAAAGGGGATGGGTATTGGCACAAAACGAGCAGTGTTTTGGCCATTGCCACCACATGACCTTATGTATCAGGACATCTCCATCTCTCCCCCTCTCTCTTTCTTTCTCTCTCCCTCCCTCTTTTCCCCCACTCTCTCTCTCTCCCTCCCTCTTTTCCCCCACACTCTCTCTCTCCCCCCTCCTCTCTCTCTCTCTCTCTCTCCCCCACCCCTCTCTCTCCCCCCCCTCTCTCTCTCTCCCCCCCCCCCTCTCTCTCTCTCTTCCCCCCTCTCTCTCTCTCTTCCCCCCTCTCTCTCTCTCTTCCCCTCTCTCTCTCTCTTCCCCTCTCTCTCTAAAATTACGAGATAATTGTCTAACCTTACAGTGTGGAGAAAAGTTTTATATGCAAGTAGACAACGATAAATTTTTACAGCTAAGGAGTTAAAAAAATATCAGAGGACTCTCTACTTTTCTCTTGCAACAGTAAAAACTTAATAAAACATATTGGACAACCACTAACACTGGTCTTTCCTGATTTGTCCAAGAAAATTACTGCTACATTCATACAATTCCGAAGTAGAAACAGTTCGTTAAAATGTAACAATTATAAGATCGAGTAATTACAGAGCTGCTATATTAATATATAGTTCCACATTAATTTCTGCACTACTCACAATAAAATACACCAGCTTAAAAAAGTAATTAGTTTCGAACAGAATTTATGGGTATAACATCTAAATCTGATAATGACCTATAATTTTGAGATGTGAATAATCAAGAATATGGGCAACACTACTGTTGTCATCATGATGTTACAAAAAATATATAGTTATACAGTATAGTTACAAAAACTATACTGTATAACTATTCACAAAAAATTCATTATACAGTTATGAAATTTTTAGACAAAATTTATACACTTTTGTTACTCACTTGTTCCCTTTTCCCAGGAAAAAACAAACGGTACTAATGCACAATTTCCCTGTGCTATTTATATGAAAATTTATGCCATTAGCTACTCAAGTTAGGAGCGCATGTGGTTTACCCCTTCAGTACTAAAAAATGTTTGGCACAATTAACAACCAAACTCACCCTGGTACAAAAAGGCTTTCCTGTCACCAATCAACCCGGCCTCTCGAATTCTACATCACAATTTGACCTATAAACCCTCCGAGGCCAAAAACTGATGTACCAAAAATCATAGTAGCTGGCAAGACAGTCCAGTTTTCTATTCGTGGGTCCTCGGTTAGGTTAGTTTTGGGCAATTTAATACACAAGTTTAGTAACATTGTGAATGCTCGAGAGGATAGGCTGCATCACTAATACATTAGCCACTTTTTCTTCCTGATGAACTTGTCAAAAATGATTGCAAATAGCATTATCCTAAGATATATATCCTAAGTATTCTTAAAGTGGCATCTTATTATAATTTGAAAACATTAAATAAAACATCTGCTTCAATGACACTTATCAGAATGTAAAGATCAAGTAACATTAAATGTAACACAGCCACATTAAATGTAACACAAAATGTAACATTGTGTGTAACACAGCCTTATGTGTGTGCATTCAATATAGCATCAACAAAACACAGACCAAAAAGACTTCACACAGCGGTACATGATGAATACGGTATAGATCTGCTTCTCTCTCTTTGAGCATGCCAACATGTACATTGATCTGTTACATTTTTGGTTTTAAGATATTATACATAATGGATAAGGATACCATAATGAACATTCCTTATAAAGTACCGGATTTAGTAGAACCTGATCACTTATAAAATGACAAATTTATTTCACTGTACTAGCTGATGGTATTCAAAAGTTATAATGTTATCGAGCATAAAAGCAAAACAAAGACATTGCCACATCACTAACCTTTTGTAACACAGCTCCAGAAATTGTAATGTTTAAAATATTGATATACCATTTTCATGTGAGATTCTATAAATAATACATTGTTCAAAATAAATCATCAGCCACATTCACAATACTATGCCATATGTTGTCCAACTATCTAATATCAATAGAGCTTTCATAAAAATTTTGACAATTACAAATTATAGTATGGTGTAGTCTAGATATTTCAGTATATTCTTAATAGCTACTGAAGTTTTCTGCAAAAGATGGCAAGAAATTTTGTGCACATTCAACATCTAATGTACTTATCAGACCAAATTCAAGGTAAATATTTGCTCAATATTTCTTGTTAGCACTTAAAAATAGGAACCAACTGAGCTAATTAAAAAAAAAAATCAGAGCATGCACACACAATAATAATACATAGCATTGATGCACAGAACTATATTCACATCTTTTGGAGAATTATATAACAAAGGGAAAATATATATTAAATCATTGTTCAACCTATTTTCAGTCATGTTAAACCTAAATATTTAAAAACACAAAATATTGGAGATGCTTTACTAGCAAAATTACTAGTATCAATTATTTCCAATGCAAAACAGGGAAACAACTTGTTTAACTTAGAATGGGAAACAAATTTACCTCTCGTCTGAGCTTGGTCAGTCACACACGAACCATCCCACCTTAGTCAGTCATACAATGGTTGTCACCATACATGATAACCTTACAATGTTGTGATGTGATGAACTAAACATACAAGAAGCAATAACATAAATGTATGTGTAAATGTCACGTCTCAGAACTGAAGGCACCATACATGGGAATAAACAATATTTAACTATCAAAATCTGCCTCTTCTCTTATGTCATGACATTACTAACCTTAAACTGAGCATAATTTTACACACAGCTCTCAACAAATTACCCATAACTTAGAGCAGTAAAGATGATTAGACTTTATTTAAAAAAATTTAAAACTAACAAATATTTTGATTCAAGAGAAATTTGAGTATGCTTCATTTTTTATTTTGTTTTGTTTATAACCACCAGTAATTTTGCATTAAAGGTAATTCTGGTGGTCGTATACAGTATATACAATATAAAAACTGCAGTAAACAAAACAGCCAACTAATACATAATGACAAAACTGAATAAAAAACATTGTATGGGAGGGAATGTGCTTTTCTAAAAAGAAAACATGATTAAAACTTAAGCCACAGCACTTGACCATATTGAAAGGTCTCGGCACATCGCAGTACATCTCTCGTGTGTTTTCTACTCCCAATGCAACAATCAATTAACAAACAATACTGTATATCAGAATTTATAAAACATAAAATGGTAATTTTTCACAAACTGTAGCAAAGTCATCATACTTTGCAAGGCAAACTCCAAAAATTTACATCAAATGTTTCATCAATTCCATATACTGTACTGTGGTAGTTTGTTCCATAAGGGGAGCAAAACAAAAAACAGCATGAACAGATAAATCACACTAACATGATGAGTCAATTACACTAACATGATTTCTCAATGAGAAACTCAGTAGGAGCCATGATGAGAAAATGTTTTTTTCCTACAACATAGCATTTCCTGCATGTCTAACTGCCATGGACACAATAATATTGAACTGTCAATTTATAAGTTTTTTTGACAACATATTCTAATTTCTTTTAAATGTCACGAATAAAGCAAGCACACACACACGCAAGCTAACATACCGAGCTTGTGAAACTAAAGCTTCAAGGAATTTGCATTATATACCTTGATAAATTGATTATAAAGATCCATAACAGGAAATTAACAAGAGCATGAATTTTGATTTACTTTAAAATGAAATGAAATATTAATTTCCATTTAACAACTGCAGTCTTATCCACACCAATATTTCGATCCAATCCACCAATATTTCCAATATTTCGCACCAAAATTTGTTTTCATTCTTCATTTGCATCACGTTTGTCTGCTTGATACCCAGTAACCTAACCTAACAATATTAATGATTTTTATTCAAATGCATGCAAGATTTTACCCACTCCAATAGTGAGAGGCAAACCATAATATTGTGTTTCAAACTTGAATTTTGAATTGCAGATAAAATTATTTGCAAGAATATACAGTATAAATTTCATAATATAGTAATAGAGTTCTAATACACTAAGGCATGAAGATCAATATACTGTTCAGTACATGCTTCATAATTATATAGTACTGTATATGTAAAATATTAAGTCCTCCACTCACCTCAGACTCATAAGAATGGGGTTTAAGAATAATCATTCCATACATCTCTTTACAGTAAGATTCTCATGTGATGAACAATTCCAAGGTCTAGCATATCTTTCAACAAGATTGATTTCCCTAAATTTAAGAGATATAATGACATTAGGGCTTAATTTATAAGGCAGAACTCTTCACATGATAATATAATCCCAATATGTACACTTCTTATAAAGATTCCAGTTATCCCAAGTTAATAAACCAGCTGACCCATATACACAAAATATACAAATCACATCGTATAATCATGCTCAGAAAATAAATATAAGAGAAACTAAAAAGTATGTGGGAGGTATGACACATGCACAAGGAAATAGATATCTGCATTCCTTGAACAGTTCAGTACTCGGTATTGACAACACATTACTTGATACTGTACCAGCAGCCTGCTTCTGTGAAGCACTTAAATGATAGCACAAAGCTACTGATGTCGAAGAAACCCAGGAAAGATTACAAAATCTTACCAGTACCAGTCAATTAAACCCCTTACAGCAGCTATTAGCAGTATGTTGCCAATTTCGTCGAGGAGCACCAGTATTGTCATGAGCTTCCAACCAAGAGAAAATATATTCGACATTGTCACCTGCCACCTTGAGCTGATAGAAAGTGAAAGCATTGCCTTAGGTTCGAAGAACATCAGCGGGAAGAACTTTATTGCCCTGTCTTGGGCTGACCAGCTACTGGTGATGGAACACTTGGTACCTCACCCAATATAGGGATCTGAAACTGTGGATGTTGACCTTGTACAACCTGTCCCTGACCAGGTTGACCTTGTACAACCTGTCCCTGACCAGGTTGACCTTGTACAACCTGTCCCTGACCAAGTTGACCTTGTACAGCTTGTCCCTGACCAGGCTGACCTTGTACAACCTGTCCCTGACCAGGTTGACCTTGTACAACCTGTCCCTGACCAAGTTGACCTTGTACAGCCTGTCCCTGACCAGGCTGACCTTGTACAACCTGTCCCTGACCCGGTTGACCTTGTACAGCCTGTCCCAGACCCGGTTGACCTTGTACAGCTTGTCCCTGACCAGGTTGACCCTGTACAGCTTGTCCCTGACCAGGCTGACCTTGTACAGCCTGTCCAGGGCCACGTTGACCTTGCAC
Source organism: Procambarus clarkii (assembly GCF_040958095.1). Taxonomy (NCBI): domain Eukaryota; kingdom Metazoa; phylum Arthropoda; class Malacostraca; order Decapoda; family Cambaridae; genus Procambarus; species Procambarus clarkii. The sequence continues at coordinate 6,049,081 of NC_091236.1, read as the reverse complement.
AACCTGTCCTGGTCCAGGCTGAATGTTTACAATCTGTCCTTGGGCAGCCTGACCTTGTATATTTCCTTGAACTGGTTGACCCTGTGCAACTTGTCCTAAGGCTGGATGACCTTGTGCAGCCTGTCCTTGGATGGGATGACCAGATTGAGGTTGTCCTGGGCCATGCTAAAAAATAAAGTACATTAAGCCTACATTCATAAACCTTTCAATAAACTTGTAGTAATAATAAGGAAAAATTAATTATTCCGAGTCTTTGAACTGGAGCAAAACAGTGTCAAAGATATTCAATGTAAAAGATTGAAAACCTTGCACAAGTTTGTCGCTCATTTTATCAAATGTATTTTACTCTTGTATATTTTTCCTTGCAATTCAGTTATTCTTCACTGCCTTCACTGATCTGGTTTACTGCAAGGCCTCTTACACTTGTTGACACCACAGCTCCTCACATTATTATTCTCTACCATCTTCTTATCTATCATACTCCACTACTTTTTTACTTATTTTCCCAATTTATCAATAAAAGATGTGCTTCCCAATTATTAATTCTCCTTATTTACACTCACCTTGTACACTTCCCTATTACTCCTTCACCACTTACCAGTACCATATGCACTTCCCAATTGTGCATCCTTCGTATTTTGCTTATCATGCATTTCCCCTATTACTAATTCTCCTCCTATAATAATATCATATGCACTTCCCTATTACTTAATCCTCACTATTTACCACCTCGCCTCTTGGTAAGCAATTACAGTATATATTTCCTACACATTATTAATTATATATTTTTAGTTCTATTAAAAATACATGACGTTTTCTTTCATTTGTAAACGTTAAATACAGTTGAATCTCAATACAGTGAACCTTGATTTGGAGAATTTCGTGATAGAACACACACACTTTCCATGCCAGTAACTCACCCAATTTGATGAACAAAAGTTCACTGAAGCAGATAATGTATGGATTTGCTTGGGATATTAGGCTGTATTTTTGCTGATAAAAAAAACAAACAATTTGCTAAACATAAACACAGACTGTGACAAATTCTGTACATCTTTGTAGACCCAACGACCAGATCAGAACACTGACCAGCTACATCACTAGCTACTGGTGGCGGTGCATAAGGTATCCAACCTACCAGGGGCCTCATAGCCTAGTGGATAGCGCGCAGGACTCGTAATTCTGTGGCGCGGGTTCGATTCCCGCATGAGGCAGAAACAAATGGGCAAAAGTTTATTTCACCCTGAATGCCCCTGTTACCTAGCAGTAAATAGGTACCTGGGAGTTAGTCAGCTGTCACGGGCTGCTTCCTGGGGGTGGAGGCCTGGTCGAGGACCGGGCCGCGGGGACACTAAAGCCCCGAAATCATCTCAAGATAACCTCAAGATAACCTAACCACAGGAGGGTAACTATGGATGTTGACCTTGTACAATCTGCCTTGGGATAATCTGACCTTGTAATTACCTAAGTATAGTTACAGGATGAGAGCTATGCTTGCGGTGTCTGGTCTTTCCAGCACTCTTTCTCAAATAACACTTTGAATCTACTGACGATTCTGGTTTCCACCACCTTCTCAATGAACTTGTTCCAACCGTTTACCACTCTACCACCCTGTCCTGAGCTACGCTGACCTTGCACAACCTCTCCTTGGCCAGGCTCATCTTGTGCAACAGTTGTGTGTTTCATGAGCTGAATGAAATGACTATGTATTTTTTTGTGTGTGTTTGTATCCTGTATAGCACAAAATGGTTCTACTTAGCAATAATAATAATAATAATAATAATAATACTGTAATAGAGAAAATCCGTAGGAGCCACAATGAGGGTTCAAACTTTTGTGGTGGGTGTTACCATGCACACGCTCTTAGCAACTAGACCACAACATGGTATAAGGATTGCAACCTGGAGTTCTACTGAACACACTAGGATTTCCCAAGGCTTCTACTGAAGCCAGAACAGAATTTTCACACAATCCCCCTATGCACTCTGGCTCTGTCACCTTTTCCGGCTGTTGAACTGTTCCGGCTTCAGAAGAAGCCTCGGGAAATCCTTGTGTTCAGTAGAACTCCAGGTTGCAATCCCTATACCATGTCGTAGTCTAGTTGCTGAGAGTGTGTGCATGAGAACACCCACCTCCATAGGTTTGAACCCTCATCACGGCTCCTACGGATTTTCTCGTTGATGCAGTCACATTAGTGTGATTATTCTCTGTAATAATAATATTTATAAAATAAATATTATTAACATTTTCTACAAGTCCCCTAATCCACGCAACATTTCTGGAAAGCAAAGTGTTCTGGGTAATCTATGGATGTGAGTGCATTATCCAGCAGCTCCAGAATACCATCTCATTGTTTTAGTATTTTTTTCAGCAACAACATCCTTGAAATCCTGCCCTAGGTAAAATATTGATCGATAGTGCATTCTTGGACACAAATCAACAAGTGACTAGCCTGAATGTAGAGTCCTGGACAGACCCCATCTATCTTGAGGTTATCTCGAGACGATTTCAGGGCTTTAGTGTCCCCGCGGCCCAGTCCTCGACCAGGCCTCCATCCCCAGGAAGCAGCCTGTGACAGCTGACTAACACCCAGGTACCTATTTTACTGCTAGGTAACAGGAGCATAGGGTGAAAGAAACTCTGCCCATTGTTTCTTGCCGGCGCCCGGGATCGAACCTGGGACCACAGGATCACAAGTCCAGCGTGCTGTCCGCTCCGCCGACCGACTCCCCATTGGTAAGGTAAAGGTACATTTACGGTGGGAGTTTGACAAAGACAGTCTTGCAATAATTTGAGGGTTAAACTAACCCTTTTCAATGTCACTTCTATCACACACTATTGTTATTTGTTCTTTTAAACCTTATCTATAAGTTTAAAGACACGGTTTAAAAGAACCTGTGCCCACTCCACATGCAAATCCACAACATTCTGATGACTGTTGCCCACATGTTAAAATTACTGTACATACAAACCACTTACTAATAAAGGAGAGCATTAAACAAGGAAACATTCCCATTGCCAACTAAATTTACTTTAATATCACAGCCCATTCTCCTGTTTAGGTAGTATTTATAGTAATAATGAGGACCATAGTACAGATAGATAGATAGATATACACACACACACAGAACAATGAAATTAGAACGTAAAATTGGCACTATTGAGCTGGACAAACTGGAAAATTATATATTTCTTGTGTTGCTTTGACAAACTAAACTAACCTAACCTAACCTTCCTAGGCCTAATACATGATATCAGAGGCCTAATACAGTACAGGGGTACCCCAGTTTACGAATTTAATCCGTTCCTAAAGACAGTTCGTAACCCGAAAATTCGTAAACCGAAGCGAATTTCCCCATTAGAAATAATGGGAAATGAATTAATTTTGGGGGAAGTCAGGACCGGATTAACTTCAAAGTAAATTTTATACCTAATTCACCCAAATCTTCACTACAAAAGTATGTTCCAGTTATTATTTACCCTTACTGATGACTCCTGTTGGTGTATGGAAGATGGTGAGGAGTGGAGAGGTGTTATTTATTTATTTATTTATATATATACAAGAAGGTACATTGGGATTGTGAGGATACATAGCATAGTAATTACATTCTTGTAAAGCCACTAGAACGCGCAGCGTTTCGGGCAGGTCCTTAATCTAAGAAACTTATAAGTAGGTAAATACTTGCCTAATATCTTGCCTTTAAATACTAAATACCCCCTTACTGTTTGGAAGGGGGAGTCCCTTTCCATTATAGCATCAGGCAGTGATGACTTCTCTGGGGTGCACTCTCTGGCACGTTTTGCCTGCATACCACTAGGACCTGCTTCTGGCTCACTGCTTGATTTTCTCACTAGAAATTGTTCCATTGAAGATTGTTTTTCTCTTCTTTGTAACACTTGTCTGTAGTGAGACTTCACATTGTCATTATTAAGATCAATGCAACGGCCTGCTACAGCTTTATCTGGGCGATTCTTTTCAGCACAACTGTGCAGTTCTTCCCATACTGCATGCATTTTCTTAATTAATGAGGAAGGGATATCCTCTACTGCCTCCTCCTCCTCCTCCTCCTCCCCTGAAGATTTGTTGTACTGCTTGGCTAGTTCAACAACACAAGTACCATTTTCATGTTTACGAATGATCTCTTGTTTTACCTCTATGGTCATTCTCACATGCGTTTTCTTGCCTTGAACCTTACCACTGGCTTTCTTAGGACCCATGGCGAGATATATAATAAAAAAAAATTATGTTCAAATAGCCCCCCAAAAAAAAAATGTAAATCCTTGCAAAAAATTCAGGCGAGACAGTCACTAGGCGGGAGGCACTGGTAAACTGAGGTGCGATCGCCGTGCCACCATGCGCTAGGTCAGCCATATACGTATCAACAAATTCGTTTCCCAAGGTAAAGTTCATAACCCGATTCAAATTTTCCGAAGAAATCGGGCTTGTAACCCGAAAAGTTCGTAAAGAGGGGCATTCGTAAGCCGAGGTACCACTGTACATGTGTGCGCTATACTAGGCCTAGAAATATGTTTGCTTTTTATTTTTTATTTTTTTAAGACTTCCTTACTAGTCAGTCTACTACTCACTAAAAACTAAGTACCCTGTACATACGAATTCTTAACCATTGACGATCATCACAATAGATAATATCTAAACAGGAGGATCCGTTGTAATATCAACTAAGTGCATAAACGTCCAGCAAACTGTGCATCAATGAAACAAAATTACAAACCTGGTACGGTGCCCCTTGCGGGTAGTACTGCACTTGCTGGGGAACAGCCTGGTAGCCTTGGGGAACAGCCTGATAGCCCTGGGGAACAGCCTGATAGCCTTGGGGAACAGCCTGGTATCCCTGAGGAACAGCCTGATAGCCCTGTGGAACAGCCTGGTATCCCTGGGGAATAGCATTGGGGTGAGCTTGTGGATGCTGCTCATGCTGAGATACAGCATTTGAGAGATGCATTCCCTGAGAAGCAGCAGCAGCAGCAGCAGCAGCAGCGTGTGGTCCAGGGTAGGGCTCACCATGATACAAGGCTGGCTGGGCTGGAGGCATCCCATAGTAGCCGGGAGGGGGTGGGATCTACAGGGCGGAGAAACATTGCACACATGCTGCTGTGTCAAAGCCTACATCATATCCTCCACACCATCTCCCAGAATGAGGTTACGATGCAACACACCCTTCCGTGGTATTTTTAATCCAAACCTTTCGTGGCATTTTCAAGGTGGCCTAAACGGAAGAGCCACAATAATTCACAACTTAGCAATATAAAGCACTGGCATGTGAAGTATTGACAGTCTCATGGACAGTACAGAATATAATGAATGTAAGCAATGCTCAATGCATCAAATCAAAACGGGTCATTCTACTACTAGTATAGCATACACATATCTTAAAATAAATCGTGGCCTGTATTATGTGTCAAGCAATATTTACATGCTATGAAAAGAATTTATTGCAGAGGCAGACCACAAGTCGTGGATAAATACATGGAGGAATGGCCACGACTCCACAATAAAGACAAACAAAATTTGTGGGCAGATAATGTAATGCACATTGCATTCACATCCATCAAAAATAACAAACATTACATCAGCTTTAGTACTGATCTATAAAGAAGCATAAAGTCAACAGTAGCTAATTAAGACTTATTTTAATGGAACACAAGTTAATAAAGTTGAGCCTTACTGGGGAAGTGTGGTGGTTGTACTGTACAGTCATGCATGAGTACTATCAAGCATCAATGACAAGACAATAGCTGAAAATGCTTAACAGACTTAACTGAAAATCAGCAAAACACAATAGTGCATAAAACAGTGACACGGCAGAGCGTGGTGCATTGCATTCCCTCCCCCACACAGTTCAAATTTAATAGTAGCATGATTAGGAACTGCTGCCCCCAGTAACGTGACCAAGAGCTGCTGCCCCCAGTAACGTGACCAAGAGCTGCTGCCCCCAGTAACGTGACCAAGAGCTGCTGCCCCCAGTAACGTGACCAAGAGCTGCTGCCCCCAGTAACGTGACCAAGAGCTGCTGTCCCCAGTAACGTGACCAAGAGCTACTGCCCCCAGTAACGTGACCAAGAGCTGCTGCCCCCAGTAACGTGACCAAGAGCTACTGCCCCCAGTAACGTGACCAAGAGCTGCTGCCCCCAGTAACGTGACCAAGAGCTGCTGCCCCCAGTAACGTGACCAAGAGCTACTGGCCCCAGTAACGTGACCAAGAGCTACTGCCCCCAGTAACGTGACCAAGAGCTGCTGCCCCCAGTAACGTGACCAAGAGCTGCTGCCCCCAGTAACGTGACCAAGAGCTGCTGCCCCCAGTAACGTGACCAAGAGCTGCTGCCCCCAGTAACGTGACCAAGAGCTGCTGCCCCCAGTAACGTGACCAAGAGCTGCTGCCCCCAGTAACGTGACCAAGAGCTGCTGCCCCCAGTAACGTGACCAAGAACTACTGCCCCCAGTAACGTGACCAAGAACTACTGCCCCCAGTAACGTGACCAAGAACTACTGCCCCCAGTAACGTGACCAAGAACTACTGCCCCCAGTAACGTGACCAAGAGCTGCTGCCCCCAGTAACGTGACCAAGAGCTGCTGCCCCCATTAACGTGACCAAGAGCTGCTGCCCCCAGTAACGTGACCAAGAGCTACTGCCCCCAGTAACGTGACCAAGAGCTGCTGCCCCCAGTAACGTGACCAAGAGCTGCTGCCCCCAGTAACGTGACCAAGAGCTGCTGCCCCCAGTAACGTGACCAAGAGCTGCTGCCCCCAGTAACGTGACCAAGAGCTGCTGCCCCCAGTAACGTGACTACGAACTACTGCCTCATCTAACAGCCAACTTGCCACAACAGCTCACTTATGGAGATCATTTGTACTACGATAATGTGTCGAGATAAAACTCCAGGTAATGACAAAAATTACATTCGTACTGGTTCACTGTTAGCTGAGAACATAGTTAAAGGCTCTAAAATCTAAATATCTCAACAAAAACAGCAACATGATAAAAATAAGCAAAACTAAATGTATTGTTTGTATTTTCAAACAAATGTTGTTCATGCAGTATGAATGAACAACATTTAATGAAGACCTTTTGAGGTTAATAGAGTATGAAAACTCATAGTCAGATAAACAGACAATGGTGGTATCTTTTAATGTCAAGTTTGTTTGAAAATATTCACTGACAAACATAAGCACACAAAATAAAAGAAAAGAAATTAAATATTTGTCACAAATTTTTAAAATTGTACATTTGTACTTACTGCTCCAGCTTCAACCAGACGTCTAAGCTCTGCCTGACGTTCACGCTCGAATTGTTCATACTCGTTGCGAGAGTAGATCTCCTGCTCGTCTAGGCCTTGCCATCCACCATCCTGCTCAAACTCAGCTCGTTTTGTTTGCTCCACAAACTCTTGAAAGCTGGATCAAAAGATCAGGACATGCAGTTTATATTGTGTTCTCAGTTATCTTTATTGACCAATATACTTTCTCATTACTGTGCACATGTTACATATTTACACAGAGGTGCATTGATACGCAAGTTTTAGCCAACACCACAATCTACAGTACTGATACTATAGAAATACTGACTCATGTTGTAACTTAACATTTATTTTAGATAGAACTCAAGATATATCAATGCATTTTGTGATCTCAGGATAGGTAAATGATTACATTAAATTAGTAACACTTGGTAATTATAATAAAGTAATAATTAATATTCACAGTATAACTACTGTGCTTCAGTACAGTTCACAAAATTAAACTACACTTTCGCACACTAATGTCGCTTGAGAGCGGCAACAATTTTTCTCTTGAATCTAGTATGAATTTTTCTCATGAATCTAATGAATCATGAATAGAAAAAATATTTCTATAAAAATCCATTTTTCATCCGATCGACTTGGGGATAGTTTCAAAATGCGCGCCGTGAAATTCCTGTTCTCCCCAATAGGCGATGACATGGCGTGGCCGACTCTCTTTCAAGGTGTACTATACAAAAAAAAATCGGTGTTTGGCGCTCACGGCTAGTGATTGACGTAGTTTTTTATTTCGTGCCAGTCTAACACATCCTTGTGTGACATTTTATACTTATGTTCTTCTAGAACATTCTATTGCAAACACATTGCTACAAAAATGAAATATGTACATCGAAAATTAAGGTCAGAACAGTGAAAAGAGTATACACTTTTCAATAGGGGTCTCGCCGATGTGCCGTCGGGTGTGCAGTAACGGGTAACACTTCGGCCACTTCCCACACTCTTGCGGGTGGCCTGCGATCATGATTCTACATTTATATGCATATGTCCGCGTAGGGAATTTTATTGCGATCTCAGTGATACCAAATTTAACGCTGTAGGACAAGTGTGGAGTTGACAACCCTGAAAAGAGTAGAAACATTTCATCACTGTTTGGCGCTCACGGCTAGTGATCGACGTAGTTCTTTATTTGGTGCTGGTCTAACTCATGCTTTGGTGATATTTTATACACATGTTCTTCTAGAACATTCTATTGCGAACACATTGCTACAAAAATGAAATACATACATCGAAAATTAAGGTCAGGACAGTGAAAAAAAGTATACACTTTTCAGTGTTGCCGCTCGATCGCCCACAACACTGCACACACATTGGGCAAGTTTTTTTTTTTTTTTGCAGAGCGCACGAAAGTGTTAAGTGGACTTCTCGGCAGTGATTACAAAGTTGCAACATTCAAATAAATAAATCTTTAGCCTCCTGGCCATTGATTTCAGGGAATCTGTCCTTTGCAATACACCCTGTGCCATGGGCTTCACAACTTTGGACAGGAAAACATTTTCAAGATACCTTGACTTGCATTGCTGATTTAAAATTTAGACTCAGTTCTGTCATCCAATTGTAAGGGTCTTTTTTTTTAGCAGCAAAAACAGTTAAAAAACCCAGCGTTAAATGTAATGAAATGCCATTTTCTGGGCGAGACCCGGAGGCTCCCCGGAGCTATCCCAGGCTGATATACTAATGTCAGACTTTGGCATCAGTCATGTGTATGGAGTTCTTAGGCCTACCGGGGACCATGGCCAGAACCCGACCCCCTCAGTCAATGCCGAATCTAAAAATGCTGCATTTATATTTATAACAAAATTCTCACCTGATGAGACTATCCTTATCAGTGTCAGACTCTTTAAAAACATGTTCACGCATCCGTTCCATTTCTTCAAAGCGTTCGTTAATATCATCTTCAGGGGCATTAGGGTCGTACATCTTGTCCAGTTCCTTCTTGAATAGAGCCTTTACTTCCATCTCATCCCAGTACCCATTACCATCCAGATCTGTTGAGTTGCTGTATGTTATCAACACTTCCAGCCTACACTCTCCAAAATTTAGAAATGGCTGAAAAATTCCCTGAATGCCCTCCTTAACAAAACCATTTAGCTTCAGCTCAATAATCAAAGTTAAAGTTATAGTTAATTCACTTCTAAGATGAGAGGAACAAGTACCCAACATGAACAGTTTAGACTGTGTGGTTTAACTGTCAATACTGTACAGGGACGCACCATGAAGATGGAAGAAAGTCTTGGGGTTAAAATCTTCAGGCTGCATATGATCTTGCTCTTCCCAAACCTGCAGCAACAATTTATTCAGTTATTATCTACTTAAATATACACTTTTCTAGTACTGTACTATAAAATACATATATACAAGACATTCTATACAGTATACTTTATATATACAGTATATTAGTAAAACATATCCATAGTATTCATCACACACATGCACACACACACACACACACACACAAAATAGATGGCAGTACCCAGCTGTGCCCGGGACTCTCCTCCCCCTCTCTCCGCCCTCATATCTCTTCCCTATCCTCCCCCTTTACTTCCCCCCCCCCAACCACTTCCCTTTTCTCCCCTCTCCACCTTAATGATTTGGCTTGGAAAATGTAATACTTGAGAAAATTTATTTAGTATTTGTAGCCACTTTCTCAAACTACAGTTCCAGAAAAGGAAAAGATAATCAATAGCGGCAGGGACCGTGGAATAAATATAGAAATTAGGTTTCAGGAAAAGTACTAATACCAGAATCTAAAACACCTTCAAGAATTTAGACAAGACAATTATATTAGAAGGATTAACTGGTCTCAAACAATAAAGAAGTCTGGAGATATAACAGTACAGTAATGAATACAAATGAGAACAAAAGATAATAGTTAAATATGGATTGATAAACCAAAAATTAAATATGGCATGTCAGTCATAGCAGCTTATTTAGCAAAGTTCAACCATGGACACTTCAAGAGAAAACTAGATAGTTTCCTTCAAGAAGTGCAGGACCAACCGGACTGTGGTGGATCCGTGGGCCTGCAGGCCACTTCAAGCAACAGCCTGTTGGACCAAGCTCTCACAAGTCAAGCCTGGCCATCATGCCAGGTCATCATCTAGTAATATTATGCTTCAAAGGCACTTACCTCTTCCAGTTGCTGTTTTGACCCAGGGTGATGCAGTTTTGTGTGTTGTCCATGTTTCTTAATTTCTTCTTCGTGTTTCAATTCAGCCTGCTTGCGGTGTTCTTCATCCATCTGACCCAACTCCTGCTGTCGTTCAAACTCCTTTTCCATTTCATACTTTTTGAACTCGGTCCGACGCTGTTCATCAACTTTTTCCAAGTCTTCTGTAGTCTGTACACAAAACAAATTTTATTGGTATCTACAACTTATGCCTATAAAATACTGACTATAATTTCCCAGTAACTAGTACTGATAATGAAATCTCTCTGTATTAGCGGCTTTATGTATTGTACTTACCTTACATATGAATGCTACACCGTTCAAATATCATATGTATACACTCATGCATAAATAAATTAATATTATTATTGAGAAAATCAGTAGGAGCCATGTGGAGGATTCAAACCTGTGCGCTGGGTTTGAATCTAGACCCAGGCACGTTCTAGACCACTACACCACGACATGGTAAAAGCATTGGAACCTGGTATTCAACTGGTATACTCTAGGGATCCTGAGGCTTCCTCTGAAGCCTAATTAGAAATATTGACCAGACCACACACTAGAAGGTGAAGGGACGACGACGTTTCGGTCCGTCCTGGACCATTCTCAAGTCTCAATCGACTTGAGAATGGTCCAGGACGGACCGAAACGTCGTCGTCCCTTCACCTTCTAGCGTGTGGTCTGGTCAACTTACTTTAGCTACATTATTGTGTCTCATCGCCTGCTAATTAGGAATATCCTGCAACCCTAGAGGATGCAGTTGAATCTAGGTTGCAATGATTTTACCATGTTGTTGTGTAGTGGTCCAGAGTGTGCCTGAGAGTACCCAGAGAACAGGTTCAAATCCACCTCATGGCTCATACTGATTTTCTCGATGATATATCACATTATTGCAATTCTTTTATGCATTATTATTAATATGACTGGCACACAAAGGTAATATATGGTACTGTAGAACTAACACTTTTAGGTTCGTCAACTTTTGAAGAGCAATAGAAACTGAAGAAACCTTGTTGGATTAAACTGCCGGCAGCTTCCATAAGCAGAAAATTATTAGTCTTATATATCAATAGCCTATCTAAATGTAATATTTACATGCTAGCACATTACACCTGGCTCAGGCTATAGATTATGATATACAAGCTGGTGATAAGATTTCTGTGGAGGTTGCTTGCTTTAAGCTACAAAGGTTCAGTTCTGTTTGTGTTACTCTTAAGGAACCTAATTGAAAGTATCCTTTCACATCACTTCTCATCTATATTAATTCATACTTTTTCAAAGTAGTCTATCATTTCAACATCATAATGTTAATAGATACAGTACTGTATTATGTACATATTAACATTACAAATAATGCATTTTAAAATTACGGTAATAATAAATGTTACCTACACGATGTACACATCTTCATTTCCATACAAAAGGCATTATATAACCTCTGAAACTTTTGATAACAATATTAAAGCAACTATTACAGCCTGCTACTCATTACTGAACAGAGACAGCCTCATCAATACAGGAGCTCATGTCAAACCTTGATGATGAGCTTCTTGAGATCCTCAACTTCAAATCGTGTGGGGTTCTTGTGGTCAATGTGAACAGGAATCTTCAGCAAGCTGCGATCCACACCAGTCTGCTTCTCGTGCTCCTGCAGTCAACCACACACAAAAGATAAATAAATGGTAAATATATCCCACTAGAAGAGAACAGTTTTACAGAAACCAAATATGCATTAAAGTCCCTCAGAGACAGGAAAGAAGGAGTAAGAGGCAAGAAAACCAATGGAGTGAAGACCAGAGGGCACGAGACTAAAGAACATAGGTAAAGGTGATGTAAATAACATGAGGAAGGAGGAGGGGGGGAAGGGTTTTCTTTTTTTATTTACTTTTTTATTATTATTTTCTACCACAGACGTTGCCACACATTTACAATGCTAACCAGTATATATACATTTTCTTCTGTCCTTCATGGACAGGGTTAGAGATGTGTTAAACATATAGTTCAAGGGTTTATTGAACACTCAACCACAGGTGATGATTCCCTGAAAGGGGGATGATGCAAGAAGACAAGGGGAGAGAGAAAGAATGGGTAAAGATAGGGTAATGGACCAAGTAAGGAAGAAGGGAAGGGCTGTAAGAAGGAGTAAGAGAGGGAAGGGACGGGAGGGAGGAACGGGAAGAATGAGCTGCAAAGTCCTACCAAGTCATGAAGTCAAATTAGGGAGCAGATTTGACTCAGGAGCAAATTAATATGATCAAAGAATGATACACAGCCATGAAATAAAATATTTCCATTCCATGGGACTCTTCCAACTAATCTATTCTAGGTGATTAAATAGATATTACAATCTGTCATAACACACAAATGCACTCTACTGGTGTAATACCCTAATATCTTATAAGAACAATATAAGCACTCTTCCACATACTGTACTTTATATATCTTAATCAAAATAAGCAAGTCAACAAGCAAGGGTTAAATATAGTATCTGAAAACCATAGTCTTCAGTTGACCTAAAAAAATTCTTCAAGTAAACACTATCAACATTACCTTAACTGCCAAGTGACGGAGACGTTCAAGCTCTCGACGTTTCAGTTCATCCAGTTTAGTGCGAACATTGTGATCGACAAAGTGGAGCTCTCGGGCAATCTTGCCAGACTGAAAAATGGCAAAATAGAGACTAATAGCACAGCTGAAGTACGCAAGTACTTAAGCAAGTACGCATCTTATACCACATATCATTCCATTCTAAAGACTGTATGATACTGTATTATGTCTCATATTTCAACACACTGCAGCCATAGTACTTTACACACAGAGCAAACACCAACACAATGAGAACTAAGCAAGGAACCACCAAGATGAACTCAATTTATTTACAAATTCTTGTCATTATCTAACATACAAGTTTATCAGTGAAGACATAATTGTAGTCAATAGTATCATATTCATCATATAGGCAGCATTAAGAGGATATGCACTAGGAGAATACTGTACAGTATAATAAACATGCATGCCACATCGACACAACTCTTATGCCATAACATCTCAATGGGAGACTATTAAGATGGTCTTAATGGAATATATTTAATAACTAAAAATATATCTATTGTAAGACTAGTCCAATGAAAGAGAAACAATAAGTACAGAATTAACACATGATTAGGTTTACAACCCTATTCTTATTCTCACATTTCTTACAAAGCTGAATTGTATTACAAATACCCTGTAACTGAAAACAACTCATTACCTTGATGTCATCCACCTCTGCAGTTTCTAGTTTTTTTCTGAAGTTCACATCACTCTCCAGAGCCTGAACAACCTCCTTCAGATACCGGCCATATTCCAAATTCAGCTCCTGCGATCAAAGTCACATTAATATTTTAATTTAAAAGCAAAGTAATAAAGAAATATAAGTACAGTATAGTGTGTGTGTGTGTGTGTTGGATGCACTGAAACCAAATTTTGTATTTTTTTTTTTGTTGAACAATGCATTAAAGTTGAAAATTAGAATAACCATATACTCCAATCAGCTTGTGGTGACTGCACAGGTCACCATGCTCTCCAGTCTTCCCTGTATTGACTCCATGAGCTTGAACTGTTGCTCCTCACATGTATTATTGAAACTCTGACAACCGTAAATTGTTGAAGAGATTTAAACATACAATTAGCTATGAAACTCATTACCAATCAATTCTGATTTACCAACAAAAATCATTTGAAGGCATTTTGAGAACTTCAAAGAATTCTCATGTGTTATAGTGATTAACTGACTATAATGGAAATCTGAGTTGCACTCTCTCAAGAGCTTCTCGCCTCTTTCAGTAGGGGATACACCAATTTGGAGTCGAGTCATTTAGAGCCCAGCATTTTGCCAGTGCACTGGGCAGGTTCAGAACAACCTGCCTTACACGAGCTACCATAAGGATCTTCCTCAGAAATACAGTATTACAATAAATGTACAATGTGTTAAATGTAATTTTGTATGCTGTAAAATTTGTATTAGTATGTTAATGTCTTCTCACAGACATCACAACATAGGATAAAAACCCACACTTATGTACAGGTATTTGTGTATCTTGTGTGAAGATTTATACAAAGTCTTTCATACTCTCCTGAGTGCTTTATCAAGGTGGTTTATTTTTATTTATTTAACAAAGTGCTTTATATTAGCCATTGAGATGCAAATTTCATCCTAACATATACTGTACTCAGACCTTGATAAAGCACTCAGGAGACTGTGAAAGACTTAGTATAAATCTTTACATAAAATACACACACATATTATTACATATATAAAGTAGTTTTTTGGTTTTATCCTAATTTGTACCAGTGGTAAAAGACAAATATTGTACTTGTTGTGGAACATAGCTCTTCAATGCATACTCTAAAATAAAAATGCATTGTTGTCCCCTCAACCCTCTGATATACACAAAACTTTGGTGTTTCCTCAGTAATTTTCTCCCTTTTCTATCAATAATGGTAAAAAATAGGTTTACTAATCAGGTGCAATATTCGAACATCAGTGGGTGGTTTGGGGTTGTAACTTTTTACAACCTTACTTTGGGGTTGTAACTCTTCAACCCACACTTTTCCTACTTTTATTTCAAGGTAAGGTAATTATCAGGAGAAAGTGCTAAGTACTTGGAGAAGATAAGATGAAAAGGATTTGGGATGGGTTGGAAGTAAGGAATGGTGCCCAACAACTTAAACGGTCAGGGATTGAACACTGACCTGCAATAAGAGAGGCCATCGCTCTACTGTCCACTCCATGTCGTTGGTCATTGTCAGTCTTATTTAATCAGTTCACCTGATCATTTCGTACCTGATCAACCAGGCTGCGACTCATACCTCAGGCTGCGAGCTGCCGTGTCCAACAGCCTGGTTGACCAGTCCAGCAACCAGGAGGCCTGGTCGACGACCGGGCCGCAGCGACGCTAAGCCCCGAAACCATCTCAAGGTAACCTCAAGGTAAGATAACCCGAGGTTTACCTGGAGCCGCAAACCTGTACAACCACTTACCCAATCCTCCGAGTGTTCCTCCCCATCTTCTCGGTGTTCTGCCTTGTGTTCCTCCGGCTGCTTCTCCTTGACTGGGAGAGCTTCCACGAGGACGCCGGCCAGCACCACCAACACCAACAGTCGCCACCTCATGCTGAGCATAATGCAAAAAAAAACAAGTTTAAACTTACTGAACACATTTATACCTACAATAAGGTCAAGTTATACAACAAATTTTCCACACAAGCACTGATAATGATCTAAATTTAAAATACTATACTTGAATTCTGGCTCAAACACGGGCACTATTATTTACAAAGTAAATTCGTCCATTATGTACCAACAAGTCTCTGACAGTGATGCAAACTGATGACATCAAATTAATCATCAATACATTATTTAATTAGTCATATTAACAAAGCCATTGATGAGCAAGACTCCCAACATGAGACAATAAACCGAGCAGCTGCAACATGGCTCTCTTCAGCTACCTGCTGCTTAGTGTCAATTTATTGATAAATAACTTATATGGCACCGTGACCAACAAACAGCTGGCACCGTGACCAACAGCTGGCATCATGACCAACAAACAGCTGGCACCGTGACCAACAAACAGCTGGCACCGTGACCAACAAACAGCTGGCACCGTGACCAACACACAGCTGGCACCGTCACCAACAAACAGCTGGCACCGTGACCAACACACAGCTGGCACCGTGACCAACACACAGCTGGCACCGTGACCCACAAACAGCTGGCACCGTGACCCCACAAACAGCTGGCACCGTGACCCACAAACAGCTGGCACCGTCACCAACAAACAGCTGGCACAGTGACCAACAAACAGCTGGCACCAGACAGAGACCAGCAGCTGCTGCAACAGTGATCCTCAGTGCTCAGAACAGTGATCAACACTTGCCCCGCAGCGAGAGTAATGACCACTACAGTATACCTGGAACAGTGATCACCACCTGTTGAGCGCAGTATTACTCACTCAGCAAGTGCCTGAGCAGTGCCTGAGCAGCGTGTGAGCTGTGCCTGAGCAGGTGGAGCAGTGACCAGCCTCACACACTCCCGCTGACGTGGTCAAGGTTGAGTTGGAATTTCCACAAAATCACTTCCTACTAAGAGCTGACTGACACGTCAACCTTATAAGAGGAGGGAAGTTAGGTTATAATGGCTCCTCCCACCCCGCCCCCCGTCACACTAGGGGCCGCCCCTCACACTCACACGCCCCTCACAGCCTCCATACACTCCCATACACTCCGTGTATAACATACTTGAGATCAATAATTAAGACACAACTCACGTCTGGTCAGCTGTGTTTGGGTCCCTCAAAACACACACAGTTCAAGTACCATGCTGATAATACTTCATATTTTTCAGCTATTTTCACGCTTTGTGCACTCTTTGTATTGTATTATTGTATTTCATAATAATAAAATAAAATGAATGGTCTATTTGCTACGGTTCTACATTTTTTTTTAATTGTAGTCTTGATTGGTAGTCATTTTTCATGACGTCATCAACGTGGCTTGATTTGATGAGAGGGTTTAGTTAATTAATTAATTTATTTACAAATACAAATACAAGTATTGTATTGCAAATACATATATACAAGAAGGTACATTGGGTTAATAAAGTAAATACATTTGGGATTTGAGTGTTATATTCTTGCAAAGCCACTAACACACGTAGTTATTATTATTATATTATATATATATAATTAAAATATATTAATTAATTAATTAATTAATTAATATCATTCAGGTCCTTAAACTAACCAATACAGGTAATAAATCAATAAATAATAGGCACACTGACAGATTTTCAGTTCAACATAACTACATTATAAATTGATAAATCAGATTATTGTGATGAAGTTGCGTGTGTTTAGTACTAAATTGGGCGAGTGGTTAGCGCAAGGTGGTATACTGTGACGCAAGGTGGTATACTGTGACGCAAGGTGGTATACTGTGACGCAAGGTGGTATACTGTGGCACAAGGTGGTATACTGTGTCGCAAAGTGGTATACTGTGGCACAAGGTTGTATACTGTGATGCAAGGTGGTATACTCTGGCGCAAAGTGGTATACTGTGACGCAAGGTGGTATACTGTGACGCAAGGTGGTATACTGTGACGCAAGGTGGTATACTGTGACGCAAGGTGGTATACTGTGATGTAAGGTGGTATACTGTAGCACAAGGTGGTATACTATAAGGATGAATAATGTCAGACCAAATGGTGTGAGGTAGTTTGAGCTCAGTAACTTCACACACTCACCA
The DNA here is from genome assembly GCF_040958095.1 of Procambarus clarkii. Lineage (NCBI taxonomy): Eukaryota > Metazoa > Arthropoda > Malacostraca > Decapoda > Cambaridae > Procambarus > Procambarus clarkii. The sequence continues at coordinate 6,031,312 of NC_091236.1, read as the reverse complement.
ATATTGGAAGATATTCTTATGCTTTAGCCAGAGTGTGTGCTGGTGGTGCAGCCTAATATATCACCAGCCTCGTGTGTCATGGTCTCTCCTGATTCCTTGTATGACTAACCATACTCTGAGACCAGCAGGATATTTCTTCTCTAATATAGAACTTATAGCTATATGGGAAACTTGTTACACTTGTTTTTTAACTCAATTATTTGCTGTCTGTAATGAGTGTTCTAATAATATTTGTTTGGACTTACGAGGATGTCCTGTACTGTGATGTGAGGTAGGTGAGTGAGTGAGTGAGCGAGTGATGTACTCACCTAGTTGTGCTTGCGGTGATTGAGCTCTGGCTCTTTGGTCCCGCCTCTCAACCGTCAATGAACTGGTGTACAGATTCCTGAGCCTACTGGGCTCTATCATATCTACATTTGAAACTGTGTATAGAGTCAGCCTCCACCACATTACTTCCTAATGCATCCCATCTGTTAACTATTCTGACACTGAAAAGTTCTTTCTGACGTCTCTGGCTCATTTGGGTACTCAGTCTCCACCTGTGTCCCCTTGTTCACTTACCAACCGTGTTAAACAGTTTATCCTTATCTACCCTGTCAATTCCTCTGAGAATTTTGAAGGTAGTGATCATGTCTCCCCTTACTCTTCTGTCTTCCATTGTTGTGAAGTGCATTTCACGCAGCCTTTTCTCATAACTCATGCCTCTTAGTTCTGGGACTAGCCTAGTGGCGTACCTCTGAACTCTTTCAAGCTTCATCTTGTGCTTGACAAGGTACAGGCTCCATGTGGGGGCTGCATACTCCAGGATTAGTCTTACATATGTGGTATACAAGGTTCTGAATGATTCCTTATACAGATTCCTGGAGGCAGTTCTGATGTTAGCCAGCCTCGCATACACCGCCGATGTTATTCTTTTTATGTGGGCACCTCCCATTCGGTATCCTGTTTCCACCACCTAGTTTCATTACCTTACATTTTCTCAGGTTGAACTTTAGTAGCCATTTGTTGGACCATTCATTCAGTTTGTCTAGGTCATCTTGTAGTCTCATACTATCTTCCTCTGTCTTAATCCTTCTTGAGGTAATCTTGAGGTTATCTTGAGATGATTTCGGGGCCTAGTGTCCCGGTCCTTGCCCAGGCCTCCTCTTTGTTACACCCCCCCCCCAGGAAGCAGCCCGTTGCAGCTGTTTAATTCCCAGGTACCCATTTACTGCTAAGGTCTTTAATTTAGTATGGACTCTCAGATCTACTGTAGATATAACTCTTAGTTCTCACATATTCCCTGGACACAAAATGCTCATGCACACACTCAACACTACTGGAGAGGTAGTTTCCTTCCCTTAACACTTGGGTTTCACATGTTAACACAAAATCTGAATAGCCTTCACCGAGATGCTGTATATTTTAATATCTGTTGTGACATTTAAAGGGATCTCAGATCGTTTCATTCCTCAAGCACCTAATGTCCTGAGGTACAGTATTTACAGTTTTAAAGAGCTCACACAACATGGTCTTTCACTCATTAAACATATCAATGGGCCTAAATGCCTATAGTTGGAATAAGCACACAAATACGTATAAATTTGAATTATATATTTGCTGTATTCTTAACAAAATTTAAACCAAATATACAGTATACTTGTTATAAACAAAAAATTTAGGACAACATACAAAATCTTAAAATTAAAGTACGAGTATTTATTTTCAATTTCCTATGAGGATTCATTTAATAACATATATGAGAATGTAACCTTAAATACATATGTACTTACAGGATAACACTGATAAGTGTTATTCTTGGCAGCTACACACACTCAACACACTCCTGCCATTATTTGTCTGGCTGCCTGCTTCATCAGTTACTGTACAGTATACGCTTCTTCCGGGACTCCACCACTAACATTACACAACTATCTGAGGTATCTCTTCAAAGACATGACCACCAAAAAATACCAGATCTATAAAGCACAGACAATTACCCTTCCGGGTAATTCTTCATAATAAGAAGTAATAATAAGTAAAGTAAGTAATACTAAAGTAATACTAAAGTATGCAAGAAGTAATAAATAAGAGGGATGAATTGAGTGTAAATTATGATATACCTATTATAATTTTCAGGGTACACAAACCACAGAGCTGCCCAAACACACAAGTCTTCTTCCAGTGATAATGTTCCTTATCCTTCAATAATTATTATATTAAGTTTCCTTACCATGAATTTTGGTAACTTGATTGCTCTTCTTAATACCGACACTAAGAAAACAGAAGCATAGAAAGCTTACACTATAAGATCAACAATACCAGTAATGCAGTCATATTAAACTATACTGTATATACATATATCTATATATACAGTATTAAATTAGTAACTTTTTGCCAGTTTCACATTCTCAAATGAGGGTAGATTTGTGTAAAATATTTCCATAGAATTAATTATTATCCATACATTACACCAAAGTAAGTAATTTTCAAAAGAAGGCACCAAACCGGGAAGGCTATTTAGCACCATCAAATGTGAGGGATAATCAGAGGGCACTAAATATCACCAAGGATGCCAATACGAGAGCAGAAACGCATAAGGCGAACGACATCAAAAGCATCGGAGGTACCAAGAATACTATCGAGAGACAAGCGACCGTGGGGGACGGTCGGAAAACAAGACACACGCTCGTCCCGGAAGTCAGGACATTCAACAAGGATATGCACGACTGTAAGAGGGACAATGCAATTAGGACAATAAGGAGCAGGGCGGCGCTCCATCAAGTGACCATGAGTTAAGCGAGTATGGCCAATACGCAACCTCGCCAGAGCCGTTTCCCATCGCCGGTTACGGGGCAGGAGGATGGCCACAAGGACACACAACTTTTAAGAGTAGTTTGTTACCAGTAACAGACGACCAAGAAGCCTGCCAACGGGTAAGGACGGAGGAATGGATAACCAGGTAAAAGTCGGAATAAAGAATACCTTTACGAGAGATGGGACACGAGCGAACAGCTTCAATGGCGGCAGCATCAGCACGCTCATTTAAAGAGACACCAGTATGGCTGGGAACCCAACAAAACTCAACCGACTTAAATTTACTGTGAACAAGAAACAGCCAATGCTGGATCTCGACAACCACTGGATGAACCGGATTTATGGACCCAAGAGCCATGAGGGCACTACGAGAGTCAACAACAACTACAAATGAAGATTGACAACGAGAAAGCAGGAGACGAAGAGCACAGAGAATAACATAAAGCTCCGCTGTGAAGATGCTAGTCTCCGGAAGTAAGTGACACATATAAGTGCACTCAGGAAAAACAACAGAGTACCCAACACCGTCCGCAGATTTAGACCCATCGGTGAAGACGGAAACGGAGCGGGAGTGAGAAGAAAAGTGCTCAAGGAAAAGGCGTTTTAGAACCGTAGGACATTAAACCAAAGTTAACAGTAATTTCCTTCACCTTCCACAGCACCAAACACCATTTATTTCAAAAAATTAATTTATAGTGCTATACTTGTCCCACAATACATTGTTGTACTATACTCCTGCCTTACCAAATACTCTCTCCATCAAACTAAAATGAGAACTGGAATAAAACTAAAATGTGAAAATCTAAATAATTCCATTGAATCTGACTGAAAGATATATAACAAAGCATTTACAATACAATAATTGATGCATATTGTCCTAAATACATACATTATATATATACAGCATACTGTATGTATAATATTTATATTTATTTGAACACTACTTGACTCGATCTTTTATTATTAATTTTTTAAAAAATAAATCAGAATCTGAAGACATTGCGGATCATCCACAATGTCAAAGGCACGCAGCCCATCACATCCCACATGGTTGACAAGACAACCTACTCCCCTGCAATGTCATAAAACAATAACAACAATTAAGAAGGCCTATATTGTTTAATTTTAACACTGCTAATGACAGCAACAGCTTCAATATTCATGTTCAGCTTTGATTATGGTTTAAAAGCAAGCAATTATAACACTAACAAGAATCTTTGTATGACATCCAAGGAACTGTGTACATCTGCTTATCACTAATCTGCAATAATCTTGGCACTTACAATATAAATGAATGTCATTTTCTTGTCTTGAAAGTTACTTTTTTCACAAGAGCTAAATATAATTCATGTACCATATTCATACACATGAACAAAATAACAACAAACAGCTACTAAAGCAAAGTCAGTAAAGAAGAATCAAAGTAACCTGCCGAGCTGTGAACGAACTCCTATTAAACACCTTTATAATGACTATACAATTCTGTACTCTACTTACATTTTATTTGCCTCAGATGATAATTTTGATTCTTTCGCTGAATTCTTCTAAGACTCTGGTAGACAATAATATACAGTATATAAAAAGCAACACTTGTTAGCGAGTACATGCTGGAATTTAAAAAAAAAATAAAAAAAAGAAGTTAAGCCTCTCAGTGGCCATTTTATAGAGGTGGCTTTTTCTTCTCCCTCACTGGCCTCACCGGCGCTGGTCCTGGGTCCTCTTCTGTTTCAAATGCCTCGCTGGCTTCCTCTACTTGTCCTGAAACTTCAGATTCCTGTTTTTTAGCCTCATGTTCATAGATAAGAGCCTTCCCAGTGGCTTTTGCTGTACGTTTGGCAATTCCCTTTACTCCTAAAGAGGCAATATTGTGACCCGCAAAAGCAGTTTGTCCAACAGCATAAAGGGTGTTGTCTGCCAGGTGTCCAGCATCTTCACCATACCTGCCAAGGAACATCAACATTAGGTACAATTTAGTCATTTTCATATTAAAGGACAAAGTAGTATTTACAGTACAGTACTCACAAACAAATGGGAACACTATACAGCAAGCTACACTTTCCATGAGGCGTATAGCAGGTAAGGTTAAACAAACATCTCTAAACTGCATGAATGGTTATGACATCTCACTTTTTGTTTTTAGTACAGTATTCTATAAACATCATGTTAAAGATACATTTTTAAGTGTAAGTGTAATTGCAAGATGAGAGGTATGCTTGTGGTGTCCCATCTTACCAGTACTCAGTCATATGACACTTTGAAACTACCGATGGTTTTGGCATCCACCACCTTCTCGCTTAACATGTTCCAACCGTCTACCCTTGTGTTTGCAAATGAGAATTTTCTTATATTTTTTGGCACCTTTGTTTCCTTTACTTGAATATATGACCGCCTTTTCTTGAAGTTGAATGTGTAAATAATTCCCATTTATGTATTTTGTTGATTTGTTACTACTGTATTTTGTATGTAGCGCTCACGCCACCTCTTTTTCCTTCTAGCTCTAGCATAGTTAACATCTCCAGCCTCTCCCTATAACTAATTTTTCAGTTGCAGAAGCCCTTTAGTAACGTGAATTGCACCCTTTCCAGTATATTGATGTGCTTCTTGAGATACAGGCACCATACAACAGCAGTGTATTCCAATTGTTGACTTACAAAGGTTGTGAAGACTTTTTTATATTTCACCAGCCATGTATTTAAAAGCAATTCTGAAGTTGGAAAGTGTAGCATAGACTCCTCTCACAATGTTCTTTATGTAGTCCTGTGGAGACAGTTTACTGTCCAGGGCCACCCCTAGATAGCTTTCATTGTCCGAGTTCTTCATTGTCTTTCCACACAATTAGTATGTTGTAGCCTATTTTCTCCTATTCCACATTCCATGATGTTGCATTTATTCACATTGAATTCCATCTGCCATATGTTGCTTCATTCACTTATTTTGTCCATATCATCTTGAAGGGCATGACAGTCATTCAAGTTTCTAATTTTTCTAGTAGCTTAGCATCATTGACATATATTGGTTTTTGTAGAGTCTAAAACCCATCAGTACTTTCAAAATGTTATATGACAGAGTACTGGGAAGACGAGACACCACGAGTATAGCTCTCATCCTGTAACTACACTTAGGTGGTAATAATTTTCATATAACTCAGTATCCCCACTGGCAGATCATTTATATACACAACGAACACTACTGGTGCTAGAACTGAACCCTGTGGTACTTCGCTTGTAACATTTCTCTAGTCCTCTGGAGAATTACCTCCGATTACCACCCTCAATTTTCTGTTAGAATATCTGGCATCCATGTCAGAAGTCTGCCTGTCTGCCCTCCAGCATGTTCCAGTGTGTTTGAAGGTCTGTGTTTGGATATACTAGTACTGTATCAGTGTCTAACCTACTGTTTTATTTTCTCCAAATCAGATATTCTAAAGCACTCTCTTCTAACACATACCTTTGGTTATTGAACTTTACTATTTTCTCTTACATTTTTTGTAATTGCTATATAGTAAATACAGTATTTTAGGAATTGATAGTGTAAGCCAAGTTATGCATGAAGTGAGAAAATACTGAGGATTGAACAAGAAAGTTGCAAGGGACAGACAATGAGAGGGAAGAGCTATGAAGGTTAAGATACAAGTTAAGGAGCTGTTTTAGTTAACTGGTGATGTAAAGATTCCTGACTGGGACCCAACACTCTTAGTCGAGTGTTCCACTTGCTCGGTGCTTCAAACAACCATGCTCACAGAAGAAAAGCAACAACAGAACCCTACTTGTGAGAGATCACATTGACCGTGTTATCGGTTAGGCTGGTGGCAAGCATGGCTGCAGCGGATTCTAAACTCATGTAGATAGTCGAGGCTCCACGCACTGCTCCTGCCGCTACTTCCAGCACACCTTCGACCTGTTGGTTAGTATTACACAACTATCAACTTATACTTCTTTCGTAAAGATTCCAATTATTCTTTCATAAATCACCTTGCCCAACCTACTCATTACTCCCGAGGCTTATGTAACTGGATGATGGAGAACAGAAACATATTAACACACGTGCAGCAAAGCGTATCACAGCACCACAAAGTATTCAAACAAAAATTTATACGTGTAATAGGAAGATTTAGGACAGTACAGGGCTGTACAGAACATACACAGTACTAGTTAATTATTTAAACACAGTATGCTGCAAGCTTCTTTATTTTGTAATTACCTGTAGAGTATATTTAACTACAGAAATTAATAATAGTTATTTCAAAAGGTAAACCACTCTTCAAACAATAGTTTAGTAGACATATTTCTAAAACCTGCCATTCACTAGTTATGAATAAGCCAGCACACTCTTACCTTCCAATATTACTATATAAGGAAACTTGTCATGGTATTTAATTTTTCTTCCGTTTGCATTTTTAATTATATACCCATTATCACGTATCCTGAATATTAAAGTAAAGCATCCTAAAGATATTTATTTTATGCCCATTTTCAGTATTCTGGCCCATATTTTCAAAACACGTGTCCTATATATATTAGCACATTCCTTGTTACACAATAACTATATTTTTTTCAATTACAGTTGGCTGAAGAACATACTCTGTTCTTTCTGGCAGCATCTCACAATGTTCTGGACAAATGCATGAAATACTGTACAGTCACTGACCCTAATGTCACTCAAATACGTTAGGACAAAACCCTGTTGAAAAATTCTGCAGGTTTGAAAGTCCAGACTATCTATACACACGAACACATCTTGTACTCCCCAATATGATGTGACATTGATTGCTATTTGATTAATTGAGTGCACTGGAGTCTTGTTGATCTTCTAGTTGGAGTCAGAATTTGTATTGAGCATAGGAACAGTAATTATTTAAATTAGTATTCTCTGTAAATCTTTTGTTTTTCAGCAGATGCCAGGATGGCATTATAAAAACAACAACACAGTAGTAGGAAACATATTGTTCTTTTCTCTCACTTTGGAGAAAGTATGGAATGTATATTAAGCAGTCCCCGTGGTGCAGTGGTAAAACACCAGCCCAGCGCTTCGTGAGCGCTTTGGCCTAGGTTCGTATCCTGGCCGGGGAGGATTGACTGGGCGCCAATCCTTAACAGTAGCCTCTGTTCATCCAGCAGTGAATGGGCACCTGGCTGTTAAACGATTTGGCGGGTCATATTCCAGGGAAAATTAAGATTAAGGACCTGCCCGAAACGTTATGCATGCTAATGGCTTTACAAGAACGTAATAATTCTTGTACATAAAAAAATATATAATTAAGACATAAAGTTATGATATTTATGAGTAATGTGATTGTAACACATCCTTACCTACAAAATATTGAAACAAACAGTCATTTAGGGAAAAAGGAGAGTTCTATTAAATGCAATGAAACAATAGTTTCAACATGTTGTAATGTCCGTCATGAAATCTAGCCTTCATAACACAAGTTTAAACATAGTAGCTCCAGTTGTTTGGTGGCAATAGGGGAAAATGTCAACTGATATACAGAGCTAAATTTGTCACGAATAATTTAAAAAATATATAAAACTGAAGTAGTTAGAAAAGAACCTTCATGTAGTATGATTTTTAGATGTGATCAATGGCATACAAATTATATCAAGAAAGTTTATTATACCAAGAAAGTTTTTTTAGTTTCAATAAGCAAACCAAGTTGCCTGCTTAAATGGCAGTTACAGTACTCACATCAGAAGTCGCTTCTTTTTCATTTTTTCCAGTCAAGTGAGAGATAGCACGAGTGCCCTGCTTCTGAATATGTGGTGCCAGGCGCTTACCCAGTGCCATTGTTGCCTTCCCAACTTGATTCACTGCAATGAGAAAAAATAATCAGCAATATATCGAGTTCCTTTCTATACCCGTCATACCTTTCATCTTTTACCATTGTTTTATATAATCCACAACTTTGTCTATTGTGCTCTTTCCTCCCTGACTCTTGCTTCCATCCCCCTGCTCTTCCTACCCTCCCAGTAAGTATGTCTGCCTCTATACACACTACTTGCACCCTATAATACCTGTGTGTATGTCAAGTCAGTAGTCTGAATATACAGAGTCTGCCATTAGACACCTTGTAAGACAAAGCATCCATTGCAGAGGCATGCACATTATGGACGAGAAGAGAATCGACTTGAGAATGGTCCAGGACGGACCAAAACGTTGTCGTCCCTTCACTTTCTAGTGTGTAGTTCGGTCAACACATTATTGACAATTCAACACATTGTATGTACTTCCCAGGCCTAAAAATCTTTTGACCATTTTAATACAATGCGCATTTGCTAAATATTACGCAAGATGAAAATGTGTGATTTTTGCATGTTTGTTTAAAAAACAAAACAAGAAATAATTTAGATTTTTTTTTTCAATATAAATTCACCAAGTAAACATTTACAGAAGGAAATATTATGCCTTAACTTACAGAGGTAACCACTAATTTTCACGGCTTTCCCTGATATATCTCTTGCCACTTTAGCCGTTGTCTGCCACTTGGGATCAATTTCAGTTTTCTGCTCCACCGGCTGAACATAACCTTTGAGACTCTCCGAGCCATAACTTATCAGCTCTCCAAGTTTCTCAGCACCCCAGACCACCCCTTTGGACAACGTCTCTGCTCCTGTAACATAACAAATTTACACTCTTTTTACTGTATTAATCTATCTGTTACTGTTAACCGTGATAAGGTCTCTACACACTGAACTCCATATTGGGACCCAAGTACTGAACTACAGAATTGATGAGGGTAATTAAGATTATAGATCTACAAGAAGATACAAATTTACTAAATTACGTTCAGTAAATGATGTGAAATTGACAGTTGTGTGGAAGACAAACCTCACTTCTCTATATCGTGAGCAAAGCCACCTGCAGAGGCCTAGATACAAGTAATCTACATGCAGGGTAAAAACACTAAAAAGGAACATACTGCTAAAACCAAAACACAATTACTAAAATACCTGGCAAAGATGTAATAACAAAGAATATGCAATATGTTGAAACTACACTTTTAATAATTCTTATGCTAATCAATGGTACAGCAAAATCACACATGTAGTTCAATGATACTTAAATAAGAATACTTTACTATCATAGCAAAAAATAAAAAACGAGTTACAGAATTCAAATATCACTAGCACCAAGACGAAGTGTTTTACATGCAAGTAGAGAACATCACAAAAGTTCACTGGAAAGTTAAAGCAATAAGGGTCCTAAAATATACTCTATCTATATTTATATCTATCTACAGCTGTTACATATTTCAAGTCGAAAAGTACTCATGCATGGCTTCCTCAACACCCAAAGTAACCGGAAGGTTATCTATTTACTGTATTAAATCAACCACACTCCTTTCCCAGCTAAATGAGTTGGTGTGTGTGCACATGACGTAGCATAATCCCCACATTACACACGCGCACACACACGCTGCGGTGTCGGCTCCTAAGTGAGGAGGGTTAAGACGAGTGATCAGCACAGGCACAGACACAGCCAGCCAACCACAGCTCGCCTCAGTTAGTTTATGTTGCTCACCGTTGATGTCAATGTCTGACCACTTGCATAATAAGGAAATACCTTAAATTGTCATGTGTCAAGATAAAATTAAGATGTTTTGCCAATATGTAGAGCATTCATTTTCTTATTTAGCAAGAGATTTATTAAGAGATTTATTAAGAGATTCTTATTAATCTCATTGTTAGCTGTATTTTTTGTTAGAAATCATTTGTGATAACATATCATTATAAGCATTTATTCCAGTGTACTCCACCCTACAAATGCTGATAGCATTTCACTAAATGTATAACATGCAGTGCTGTACTGTAATGCAACTTGCATATGTCCGAGTGTGGAGGAGGCAACATTCACCATGATAGAGATGTTAATTGCAGGTGTAATAAATACCAATTCAATTATTATAAATATAAATATGGGGACAACAAAGCAAGACATAAATGCATATAAAATATAGAGCATAGTACTAGTGTTTTATTCATGATGGGCGACATGATCAGTACATGCCCACGTTATCAAAGTATTGCAGTTATCCTTCCAAACCTGTACTGTTTTCTCCATAGGTTATATTCTTGTATTTTCTTAGTAAATCATAACCTGGTCATGTTAGCTCTACTCTATTTTGTTTCGTTATCAACTGCAACTCCAAGTTTCTTCATCACATTTACAGTACTTTGATGATTAACACTGTAATGGTGGAAAATTCATCAATAATCACACTCTCTGTGAGGTTTATTCATCTCGTGTCATCACTATAATTGTTCTCTATGTAGTTACTTTAATTACTCTCTAACTACCATCAATAACAACTCTACAGCACTAGTAATAACACAATGTTCCAATATACCTGAATTGAACAACACACCTTCCCTGCATTCAACACACATTGAACAATAATTCATCAAACTTCAGGTTAATTATTTTACATACAAAGATGAATTCAAACTCTGTATAAAACACTAAATACAGTATTGGAAAAAAGTCATTAAAAATGGCTTTAAAAATTTTGTATATGTTGGATGCTGATAAAGGTGAAAAATCATACCTATGGTAAGTTTGGCTTAATGTAAAAATCTAAGATTTATCCACCTCTAAATTGTGTTATCTCTAGTGGCTGACACCCCAATCTATGCCCTAAATTCTGTAAAGTCCTTCATTTAAATAAAATTTCTCAAACCACTATTGAATTTATGCATCAGAAGATATTTAATATATATTTGATGTATTGACAGAGGAGTGCCATGGGAAACAATATATATTATGCATAGTAACAGTAAAAATGCCCTGACACTAAAATAATGTTTCCTAATTCCAATAAGATGAAGCATCCTCACACATTGCAAAGTTAGCATTTCTTTAGCGGAAGCATGGCAGAGTTAAGAAGCAATCATCAAACACATTAGACTCCTGGGGCTAGATTCACGAAGCAGTTATACAAGCACTTACGAACCTGTACATCTTTTTTTCAATCTATGGCGGCTTTGTTTACAGTTATTAAACAGTTAATGAGCTCCGAAGCACCAGGAGGCTCTTTATAACAATATCAACAGTTGTTTGGGAAGTTTTCATGCTTGCAAGCTGTTTAATAAATGTAACCAAAGCTGTCAAAGATTGAGGAAAGATGTACACATTCGTAAGTACTTGCGTACCTCGTGAATCTGGCCCCTGGTTCTGCATTGTGGCTTTCTGATGAATCCATATTGAACCAGGCATGTACTGTACTGTGTGTGTGTACATTTATTGTACACCAAAACTTCAAAATGTTAACATTAAAACTTTATATGACATTCCAAATACCATAACTCTATATGAAAGTAAATCCTCAGTTACTGAATACTTCACACAATGTACTCCGTGATTTTGCTGTTCCTTCCAGTACAGTACCTGTTACCAGACCTGATGCAATCCGCTCAGCGGTAGATTTCTCTATTAACTTTGTTTGCTCCAAACGGTCAACTCCCGGAGGAACTTCTTGTTCTTGATACGAGGTCATTTGAATAAGAATGTGCTCCAGTAATTCTTTGGTTTCCTTGTCTACCGTGTCTGGAATGATCACTCCAACACTTGAACCTGTTGAGCAATGTATTGTTATTTATGAAAGGAAACCAATCCTTTGATCAGAAAATACAGTATTCTAGTTTCTAAAGCACACACTTCATTCTCCACAACTCATCGTAATCATGGACTCCATTCTCATCATCTCGCCCCAATCATGGACCTCATTCATCATCATCTCACCCCAATCATGGACATCATTCTCATCATCTTGCCCCAATCATGATCATCATCTCACCCCCAATCATGGACCTCATTCTCATCATCTCACACCAATCATGAACATCATTCTGATCAACTCATCCCAATCATGAACATCATTCTGATCAACTCATCCCAATCAGATGAATGTAACAAAAACCATGATACACACAGTAAAGATAATAAAGGATAGTGTAAACTTTGGTCAGTGAGAAACAGAGAACATAAGCATCATTGACAATTTAATATCTTACAACTATAGCCTGGACTTTTTGTCACAATACCAGTACAGTACAGTATATAATTTCAAAAAGTAAAATATTTCCACTTGATATGAAGCAAGATCATAACTACTGAATATTTTCCATTTACCATCACATTAATGTCAATGATTCAGTGAACAAAATGTTACGATGTCACCAAATATTATCGTGAGATATCTTTTACTATAACTATTGTTCAGTGTTCGTTAACCTGAGCACGAGACGTGAAATACTAACCACATTACAAGTATAAAATACCAGAGACAATTTGCCTTTATATACTTACAGTATGTGACTATGTTAGGTCTAGTGAACAAGAGAATCACAGATTTTATTCCAAGAAAGATTAACTGCAGAAGTAATTTTGTAATTACAATACTTGCTGGAGCAGTTGATGGTAAGATTATTGGTTTAACATTATAATAAATGCTTTCTTAAACTCTCACAACTCAACAAATTACAATTACATATGTTACGACTCACCTGGCACACTACTGCTAACATCTGGGAACATGTAAGCACCATAGAAGGAATGAAGAACGGGACTCTGGGCAGGGATCAGCGGATAGCTCCACTCACCAACTTGGATGAACCCCCGAGCACCACTTGGGGCACCACCATCACCAATAGGTTCTGTTGGCAGGTGTCAAAGTCTGTAACATGTGATCTGTGTCTTGAGCACTACAGGTGTGCATTACATACAGTAGTATGAAACATATATACCTGTACAAGCATACAGTGTGCTGCCATAAGAGTACCGAGTCAAAGTTCTATATACAGTATATGTTACGTTATTTATTAGGCAGTGTTTTTTGCCCTTTGCTAGTGTTGCTTGGATAGATTATAGGACTACTTTTGTTATCTGCACATTAGTACTTTAATGAGATCAAACTTATACAATAGCAGCACAACCTTAGTTAGAAATATCTTACAAATAAATTTTGAATATATTTTAAAATAAAAATTAAAATGCATACAAATATTAAAATATAAAAATCAGTGAATTCAATCGCAACAATACACAAACTGTTGGGACAGTATACCAGACAATACTCACGAGGAAAAGTGAACACTGTAAGGAAGGACGGATACGAGGGACTTGTGACTCGTCCATCTGGATAGATGAAGAAGATCTGAACACCATTCTCAATCTGGAAGATCATCTCTCCCTGCTGTGGCGACATTACTGGTGTTGCGGGAGGAGCCTCAACCATCTCAAAATCTGATTCTTGTCCCTGAATAGTATTGATACACTTTATTTTTGTTATGGATGAATACATATGAAGCTTTCTTAACTGTAGTTACTAAATAAAGGTTTGCAAACATTTTCAATAAGAATACTGGCAGCGAAGTTAAAGAGAATGTATCGAGATTGTAAGGGGAAATTATCTTTTCATATGTGCAGAGCACCTTCTTTTATGTGAATTAATGTGAGCTAGCATTCTTTCAGTGATTATGTAATTGAGGATATCCTAAAAACACTCCTTTCCACGGAGAGCAATATTTAACCAATAACCTAACACTTTACAACAAACCAATGTAGAATGACTATATATCCAGATGAGCATGCACAAAGAAACAGGTAAACATGAGGACTAGTATGATATACCCGAGGGTGAAGGCCACCGAGGTGTGAAGAAGCAGCACCTTCTGTCGCTGCTGCTGCTGTCCTGTCGCTTCCTCCACCTGTAACAACAAATCAGAGAATATATTTTACATGTCCACTAGTATCAAGGAGGACCAAATGTATTGGCAATGAATGCATCTAGTGGCAATGAATGCATCTAGTGGCAATGAATGCATCTAGTGGCAATGAATGCATCTAGTGGCAATGAATGCATCTAGTGGCAATGAATGCATCTTGTGGCAATGAATGCATCTTGTGGCAATGAATGCATCTAGTGGCAATGTATGCGATTAAATTTATAAACACATTTTTAACTAAACAAATTTATTGGAACATTCTTTAATAGGCCACTCAGCTGAGTGGCTGAACTTTAGGGAATGGCACCCGGCCTCCAAAGCCCACTCAAGTCTACTGGGAACCAGAACCAGATTCTATCTCTCTACAAGATGATGCTAGCATAGGGTATCAGAGATGAACCCAAAATCAATAAAACATCACCAGAAATTATACATCTATCAAAACCACTCGACCCACTTTAAGTCATTCAATATGAACAATTGTGCAGGTTATCAGCTTTGCACTTGACGTCTCACAATTATATTTTTATTTCTTTATCTTTTCCTTCTAATACATGATTCTCAGATTATTAATTTACATCACAACAGCACTGGATAACAAAGTTAATTTCTATTTTTCTAACTCTCTCTTGATCCCTAGGTTGCATAACTCGCCTGAATCGACTGACTTGAGGTAATCATCATAGGAAGGCGGAGCATCATCAACCTGAGGAGCCACTGCAACAGTACTGGGGCTCACTGCAGCCTGGGCATCCGAAAAGTGATTTAACACTTCTTTCCTGAAATGATAATACCGTAAATGTATTCCTGTTTTTGAAAACCTAAATAATTATTATGTATTTTGCCATAAACATAGGCTGGTATAATGACCACAGCCTGGTACATTGACCACAGCCTGGTGCATTGACCACAGCCTGTACTGTCCCAACAATAATATAAATAAGGGTAAACATTACCCATCATCTCTTTACTGGGCTGCAGCCAGTGTTGCAAAAGTTTGGCATGTGTCATAACACAATATTGCAATCCAAAACACAAAATTAACCAAGCTGCAGTAAGCAAACAACACATGCTTACCATATTATTTAATTAATTAAATGCTTTCCTTGTGTTAAGCATATTTCCTACTGAGCATACTCTCAAATCTCCCCCTCAAATAGAGGGGGCTTATTGTACCACATTCCTACCTTATTAAACAAAATGTTGTCCTACCTTGTGCATCTCATCTTGACCTGCATCTCCGCATACTGTTGTACTTTCTCAGCACTACAGTCAAAGGATTCCACCTTGATGTTGAGGGCATTGTCAATCATGGTGAGACCCTTCTGCAGCACTATTCCAGCCTGCAAACATTTTTGTACTTGTACTAGATCTGATAACAGTGGTTGTGAGGAATGGAAAAAAGTCTTCAGGATATTGAAAGATTCAGTAAACTCTGCTGTATACACCTATCTAGTATCCAAAACTCTTCCGTAACCAATCTGGCCAATTTGGATTTAGTTTGAAAGTGGATTTTTGGATTGGCCTTTTCCAGAGTGGGCTAGTTTACACAGTTGGTAAACATAAGTTGGTAAAGTGGTCGGTAACCCAACCACAACAGTGTGGCCGAGGCCAGTGTGTTTTGAATCACCCTCAGCATAGATGACTGTGCTTTGTCTAATAACTACATAAATCACTGGAATTTTATAAGAAGACCTCTAAAAATATGTAATATTTTAGCACCTGCGGCTTTACCACATTTTAGCTTGTACAATGTTGTAATGACCTTACATCTATCAGCTGTCATTTGATCCTGCACTCACTCTCCTCACACTAAATCCAATTATGGTTATAACAGCACTTCTTTTAACACTTCCATCCAGCACATTCAAAATATTCACTTAATCAACATTCTAATGACATCTTCACTATTTAACATTCTGTCATGTCTATATACAACACTCAGTTTTACTTCTCTACTAGTTGCTATACTATTTTATGGCTTTACAAAAGAGCTTTCTTTTCTAGTGGAAAGAATTTTTGTAAGCTGGATCCTCACCCCAGTCCCGTCCCCTTATACTGTAGAGGATGTGAAGCAAACTGTGCCTCACAGTGGAGGACAGTGGTGACAACAATCATTATCTTCAGTTCCTGTATAACACAGATCTAAGAAATGTAGACATTTACATACCACAGAGTCTATCACAGATTAAGAAAGTAATTAGTAACAGAGCAATGCAAAAGATGTACAGTGACCACAACACAGCAGTTGCAACACCAGGATCTGCGGGTTGGTACAAGAATTTAACCAACTACGAACCACTTTGTTTGATGATAGGGAGCAGTAGAGCAACAGAAGTACACTTACATCGCATCAGGCTTGGATACCCATGTACATGAGAAATAGGCTTACAGGTTCCGAAAGATGAGAGGAAATGTCAGCACTGTGGAGAAATGTCCGACAGACCACTGGAACATTATCTAACACAGTGCACAGTTACAAACCCATTAAGATTTCAACTTAGATTCAACGGGGCAGAAGAAGTTGTTAAACACATATGGCAAAATCTTACTGAAGCGGCCATATGAGTCATAAATACTCATACTCCGCCCAAGTAAAACCAAAACAAGCAACACTTAGTGGGCCAGCCAGAGGCTTAGGGCCTGTGCAGGAATATCCCTGCAAAAAAAAAAAAAAAAAACTGATCTTGTCAGTGACAAGATCTTGCTATTTTGACGATCTTGTCAAAATAAGATTTCTAAAAATACAGTGATATTATTAAGTTAAATATTTATAGCCCTGTCATGATACTATTAAAAAAAAAGGTTTATAGGCTTTATGGCGCCATACAAACCTGTGTGTGAAGTCCTCTCGAAGCTAATTTGATGCCGTGATCAATTAGCTTGTATGCCTCTTTATAGGACCTCTCAAATTCCTCCTCCAGTGTAACTGCTGCTGGTGTCAGGTTGGCTGGTGGAGGTGGTCGACCTGGAGCAGGTGGCTTGGGCAACCCTGAACTCATCTATAATATGAAAAATATTACATTAATTTAACACTTCTTTGTGAGTGTCAGGAGTCTAATTAGCTGTTCTTCTTGAGCTGGTACTTTGTTCCAATTCACCACAATCAAAGTCTTATGAGGGTAAATTGAAAATTTTCCATAAATCTTTCTTTGAAACATTTCTACATTATAACAGGATAATAAACCTTTCAGTGTATGACCATTCTGTGACATGGGAACTTATAGTAAACTTACAGAACCAGTTGTTGTTGTACTCACCTAGTTGTGCTTGCGGGGGTTGAGCTCTGGCTCTTTGGTCCCGCCAAAGAGAACACAGAGAACATAAGCACAGAGAACACTATATAAACATCAGAGGTCCAAGGTTTTTCAACATCCTCCCAGCGAGTATAAGAAATATTGCCAGAATAATCGTGGACGTCTTCAAGAGAAAAGATAGATTTTTTCAAGGAGTGCCAGACCAACCGGGCTGTGGTGGGTATGCGGGCCTGCGGGCCGCTCCAAGCAACAGCCTGTTGGGCCAAGCTCTCACAAGTCAAGCCTGGCCTCGGGCCAGGCTTGAGGAGTAGAAAAACTCCCAGAACCCCATCAACTAGGTGTCAAGCAAGCAGTACGCTCTTGACCTACGCTATAATCCCTTGTAGCACACACTGTCTCATACACTCATCAACAGTCGAAGATATTCTTGTGCTCTTTTGAGTGTGTGTAGTGCAGGCTAGTGAAGGCTAGTAGAAACGCTACTATGCCCGAAATGCTATGCATATTAATGCTTTTAGGTATTGTATGTACCAGCTCTAACTATAAATCCAACATTATGTTTGTAAATCATCTATGTATGTACTTTTCCTGAATAAAAAAATTGAATTTGAATTTGAATAGACTAGCCTGGCATCCCATCGTCTGCTCCGAGGCCATGTATGACTAACCATCCCATCATGTGGGGATATTACATCAACTCTAGGCTACCTTTTGGTCTACACTCTACAGTCCTCCATACCCAACAGGACTGTGTGTATATGTGTACCTAAATTGGTTAACTCAAATCCTGTTGCTGTTCCTAAGCGTGTTAGTAAATCAAATACAAATTCGGAGCCTATATGGCTACTCTGGGCTCCCCTGGGGTGAACCTTAGCCCTCAAGTCCGGCCACCTCTCTCTAGTGTCACCCTCGACCAAGCAATAGAGTGTGTCGTACTCACTGTTCAGTAGGGTGGGAGAGGCTGGAGGAAGGTGTGGGAGACGAGGGAGTGGTGAGAGGAGGCGAGAGTGAGCCAGCACCGCTGATCTCACCACCCATAACACAACAACTCGTGACGTCATCACACCACCACCCGTGACGTCATCATAACGTGCTAGAGCTCGCAAGACAAATGTTTCTTCCATTTTTACTTATATAAACAATCAGAGGAGTGTTATTACTTAATTAATTACCATTCCATTAAAATACATATATTTAGATATATTTTATTTAGAACGTGTTATTTTTGTTCTGTATAATTTACTAATTTACATATTACAAGCTGAAAACTCTAATATACATGACGTCATACTTCAGTATTAATGTGTGCTTCTTTTCGTAATACAGTTTCGATATATGGTTTAAAATGACAAAAAATACTATACTGTTCACGCCACACAGTATTAAATATTTCTTCTAAAAAGACTATACAAGAAATCAAAGTTAAATTGGGAAATGAATCCAAGAGATGACTAAATAAATCCGGATTGAAGTCTCCAGTGAAGCCAAACGCCCATGACGTCATAATCCGCTGAAAGTGCCATAAATTACATAATGAGAGAAAAGTATGGCAGGCGGAAGGGGAGTGGTGAGAGGTGGAGCAAATTGTTATTTTATCTGAGAGAGAGAGAGAGAGAGAGAGAGAGAGAGAGAGAGAGAGAGAGAGAGAGAGAGAGAGAGAGAGAGAGAGAGAGAGAGAGAGAGAGAGAGAGAGAGAGAGAGAGAGAGAGAGAGAGAGAGAGAGACAGACAGACAGACACGTTGGGGGCCTGTGGCTGAGTGGACAGCGTGCGGCACTCGTAATCCTATGGCTCGGGTTCGAATCCCGGCGCCGGCAGAGACATGTGGACAGAGTTTCTTATACCCTAATGCCCCTGTTACCTAGCAGTAAATAGGTACCTGGGAGTTAGCCAGCTGTTACTGGCTGCTTCCTGTATGTGTGTGTGTGTGGAAAAAAAAGTTGATTGACAGTTGAGAGGCGGGCCCAGAGATCCAGAGCTCAACCCCCGCAACCACAACTAGGTGAATACAGAGAGAGACAGACAGAGACAGAGAGACGGAGCTAGAGATACAGAATGGTGGGGGGGGGTGTAGAGAGGCACGCAGGGAGGAGGAGTGAAGGAGGCGTTTTACTGAGTGCAATCACGAGCAATTTAAAGGATCCTCTCTTGACAGCGATGAGAGGCCAGACCTGTGTTGCAGGAGGAAGTGCACAGCAGCAGTTACAGCCAGGTGCCTGCAGCAGCAGACGCAGCCAGCTTCCTGCAGCAGCAGACGCAGCCAGCTCCCTGCAGCAGCAGACGCAGCCAACTTCCTGCAGCAGCAGACGCAGCCAGCTCCCTGCAGCAGCAGACGCAGCCAGCTTCCTGCAGCAGCAGACGCAGCCAGCTCCCTGCAGCAGCAGACGCAGCCAGCTCCCCGCAGCAGCAGACGCAGCCAGCTTCCTGCAGCAGCAGACGCAGCCAGCTCCCCGCAGCAGCAGACGCAGCCAGCTCCCCGCAGCAGCAGACGGAGCCAGCTTCCTGCAGCAGCAGACGCAGCCAGCTCCCCGCAGCAGCAGACGCAGCCAGCTCCCCGCAGCCAGCTTCCTGCAGCAGCAGACGCAGCCAGCTCCCCGCAGCAGCAGACGCAGCCAGCTCCCCGCAGCCAGCTTCCTGCAGCAGCAGACGCAGCCAGCTCCCCGCAGCAGCAGACGCAGCCAGCTCCCCGCAGCCAGCTTCCTGCAGCAGCAGACGCAGCCAGCTCCCCGCAGCAGCAGACGCAGCCAGCTCCCCGCAGCCAGCTTCCTGCAGCAGCAGACGCAGCCAGCTTCCTGCAGCAGCAGACGCAGCCAGCTCCCCGTAGCAGCAGACGCAGCCAGCTTCCTGCAGCAGACGCAGCCAGCTACCCGTTGGAGCAGACGCAGCCAGCTCCACGCAGCAGCAGACGCAGCCAGCTTCCTGCAGCAGACGCAGCCAGCTTCCTGCAGCAGACGCAGCCAGCTCCCCGTAGCAGCAGACGCAGCCAGCTCCCTGCAGCAGCAGATGCAGCCAGCTCCCCGTAGCAGCAGACGCAGCCAGCTCCCCGTAGCAGCAGACGCAGCCAGCTCCCCGTAGCAGCAGACGCAGCCAGCTCCCCGTAGCAGCAGGCGCAGCCAGCTCCCCGTAGCAGCAGACGCAGCCAGCTCCCCGTAGCAGCAGACGCAGCCAGCTCCCCGTAGCAGCAGGCGCAGCCAGCTCCCCGTAGCAGCAGACGCAGCCAGCTCCCTGCAGCAGCAGATGCAGCCAGCTTCCTGCAGCAGCAGACGCAGCCAGCTCCCCGTAGCAGCAGGCGCAGCCAGCTCCCCGTAGCAACAGACGCAGCCAGCTTCCTGCAGCAACAGACGCAGCCAGCTCCCCGTAGCAGCAGACGCAGCCAGCTCCCCGTAGCAGCAGACGCAGCCAGCTCCCCGTAGCAGCAGACGCAGCCAGCTCCCTGCAGCAGCAGATGCAGCCAGTTTTAAAACCAGCTGCTACCCGGAGCAGCTGGTTTTAAGGCGCCAGAGGTACGCCCTCGCCCCTCCTCCTGTCGGTAAAAGCAGTTCCGTCGGACTTAAAGACTAAGCCACCCGTGCAGGCCAGGAGTTGGACTTGGTTGTCAGAGGCTATTTGAGACGCATGCCGTATAGGAGCATTTTATAGGTCATGGGAGCTCTTCCCCCATTACCATCCCCTGGCTATGGCAACCCCTTGGTTCGGTTTACCCTTGGTAAACCTTATTTTTTGTAAACCTTATTATTTTTTCTTGGTATTTACATTATTATCTGTATTGGTTAGTTTAAGGACCTGTGGACTTCTAGGTAGTATAGCAAACTTTTACACTTTCAGGTTATAAAAAAGGTAATTTTGTTTTCAAATTAAAGTAAACAAAATGTTATTTTCAACAGCAACAATCTAGGGTTTATACTTTACCATAGGACCATTTGTTAGTCAAAGTTACGAAATTCACATCAATTTTGAGACATTAAAGATTTTTTGGTAGAGAAATAGTTTAATCAATAGTTCACAGCATCAATATTTTGCTAGCATTCTCTGGGGAGGAATAAGACAACTTAATAAATAATGGCCAGTCGAGGTTTAGACCATAGATGCTCAGATTCAAGAAGTGGATTAAAAGGTAGTCAACGATTAGGAACATCACGATTTAATTAACAATAGAACGCTTCACTCTATTTCTCATTGTACTTTATTTGAAGTCTGAAAATTATATGGGAAAGCTGTGGCAGTGTGAGGTGCGAAGTTTGATGGCAATACTTTGGCCATGTTTGAGAACAGATTTTTAAAGTCTGGAGAAAAAGAGTAACTCCAGACAAGCCGCCGGCTTCTGGGCCATGTCGAGACTACTAGAGATGGTGGCTCCCTTGGGGAAGTCCTTTCTACACCAATACCACAAAGTTTTCCCCAAACGAATATAAAACCCAATTGTATCGCCAAGACACCGCGGACACCATACAACGAATCTCAAAGACATCAAGCAGTGAGAAACCACACCTCCCCGCCGCCTTCCATTACCTGACGAAGGTCAAGGGAGTGTGACGGAAAGCTGCCATCATTAACACCGGTAGTGTAGAGGGGACACCGGTGGTGTAGAGGTGGAGGGGAGAGTGATGGTGTGATCGTGGTGGGGAGCCCCTCGTCGCCTCGCTGTCTCGAGCTTCGAACACACTATGGTCGGCCTCGAGGGGGACTGGTCAAGTCGTCTGAATTTTGTAACTAGCTCATCAAGATTGTAACTTGCTTAGCTAAATGAATTGTGGGGTTTAGTCCCTGAGTCCATTATGTGCCTCTGTAACCCTTTTCACTACCGCCCACAAGATGGGTATGGGGTGCATAATAAATGAACTAAACTAAACAAGTCGTCTACTGTAATTTCGGATACCGGGCTAGAAACAACTTCGTTCACTGAGAAATTTGTACTTCCAAACCAATTTGTTCGTATATGCGCTGGTTTGTGTTCGCTGCTGTTCTCGTCTGAATAAATACATAACACTTCATCATATAATTATTAGCGCTTCCATTAACAATGCTTAGCGCACTGTTTGTATTACTTTGTTTGTTAACAAAGCGCTCTCGTATCAGAGAAGGGAAGGGAAGAGAACTCTCAGGGGGGAAAGCGCTGTAACGTACGGTTATGTTACGTTGTTGGGTACATTAGATACAGTGTTTAGTTAGTTTCATATTTATTTAGTAGTCCTAGATACAGCAGTGTCGTAGACGTTGAGACGGGGCTTGGAGCAGAGCAGAGAGCTGAGTGTGGCCGGAGTCGCGGAGCTCTATGTGGGAGAGCGTTGTAGCTCGATGAGGTCGTAGTCTGCTGTCTGCTCTGTGTCGAGGCTGTAGCATCTTGGGTCGATTAGAACTGTACACGTCGAGTGCTACATTGTTGACTTGAAATTGTACTGCTTTGCTATTCGATTGATTGATTGATGATAAAGATTAAGCCACCCAAGAAGTGGCACGAGTATGAATAGCCTGTAAGTGGTGACCTTTTTGACCCATTACCAGTATTAAGAGCTGATACTGGAGATCTGTGGAGGTGCGACTGCACCCTGCGTGACGGGAGATGTCTCCAGAGGTTTGCTATTCTCAAATCGCTTGCTTATATACGGTGACTACACCTCACAATAAGATAGGAGGGCAGAAACCGTTACCTGTAAATAGGGATAGGATTATAGCTTGTGTAGTTAGTGCTAATTAGTTATGTCATTAAGATGATGAGATAATGGAGCAAGTATAAGGCTTACTCGCTACAGTGGTTAAGTAGTTAATTGAATACGGACGTAGCCGCCACGAAGGAGCTAAGACGGAAAACGTTCTTGGCTAAGAGGAAAAACCTTCGTAAGTACCTTCCTGAATCCGGCCCCACTATATGTTTGACAAATCTCTCACCCTGTCCATGGAAGACAGAAGAAAATGTATATATGCTGGTTAGCATTTTAAATGTGTAGCCACGTCTGTGGTAGAAAATAATAATAATAAAAATTCTCAATCCATTGTACCTTCTAAATATAAAAATTTGTAGACTAAATCCAGGCGTCACCTTAAGAGGCTGTGTATGGCAAATTAAGCCGCTTGCCTGTGTTTACGGCGAGCGAGATTTAGTTCCAGGACCCCGCCTCTAAGGTATATTGTAGCTAGTGTATTTATAAATGTATAAATATGATGGAGGTGGTCCACATTCCCTCCCTCAGAGCAGTTTCCCAGCAGTCAGCTGCCACCGCCGCGGTCACCTAGGCTGCCGGCTACTATTTTATACAATTTCTTTGTTTTTTAAATAAGCCAATATAAAAGTCTTGAATCTAAGCTTGCATACGTATTTGTACAGCAGCTCCTCGAGAGTGCATAATCCTATAAGATAAAGTAAAGGAGGAAATAAGAGTAAATGTGGTTGTTGGAGGTTGTGTGGAGGAGAAGAGCAGTTAAGAAGGTGAGGTTCCCAGCCAGTGACCGAGTTGTCACTCGCCGCCTCCACGTCCCAGGGAGAGGCCGCCGCTCTGCCTCTTCCAACTGGGCTGTAAAATAACAATTATCAACAATATTACTGTGGTCATTTTGCAAAAAAAAAAGAAAAAACTGCTTGACCATCGTCTAGACGTGTGTGGAGTGACGTTATGATGGTGATGGTGATGACGGTGATGGTGGTGATGGTGATGGTAGCGTCTCCATCACTTGCCCTTCCTCTTCAACAGTCACAATCAAGGGCATTCGGTGAGTTAACTACCCGTTCTCACAATATATTATTCATATCCTAAATATATTTAATGTGAAAAACCTATTATATAAACACTTATAGGCCTATATCCATCCCATTCACCTGGGGCTCTAGGAGACTCGAATCCTGGTCCCCCACGTGTGTGTGTGTGTGTGTGTGTGTGTGTGTGTGTGTGTGTGTGTGTGTATGAAAATTGTTATGTGTGTAAATTGTTATATATTACTATATATGCTGTATTATGTAAACAGTTCATTCGAGTGGAGCTAATGATCCGTGGACCCATTGTCTAAGTGACCAGTATGACCTATTATTACATAATCAAGCCCTCCACCTAATAGACAGATGGGTGGTGGTAGATAGGTTTAGGAAAATTGGTCACTGTTTTAACGAGGTATTTTACAAACATTAAACCGTTCTGCTTTATCATCCATTAACTTAATGTATTTTGTGTTGAAGTCACCCATTATGAGAGTTTCAGAGTCGCTATTGACTGATGGAAGAGCTGTCTCCATCATTTTGTCACATCCCACATAGATGTTCCAGAGATATATACAGCCAGTCTCTGTGGATATGTAAAACTTTTGCCAATAGGAACAGCTAAAAATGCATGTGATAAGCCTGAAATTAAGTTAGATCTAGGCATTCTAATCTCTTGTAAAAGCCAATCTCGGTTGTAAATCTGTTGTAACAAGGTAATGAATCCCCTAATGGTGAACATCCCAACTGTAAACAATGCGAACAAGAGCTGGGACATACGGTCCAATTCTATATAATTGCCCCGTTATCAATGATTTCAGATCAAATGGTGGGAGGTACTTTAAACTCAGGAACTGCTTCATACACTCACGAATATTGGAAGATATTCTTGTGTTGTAGCCAGAGTTTGCTAGTGCAGATCATATAGAGCTGCAGAATAGATCACCAGCCTCGTGTTTCATGTTCTAGTTCAAATAAGTTTATTAGAGACTAAGATACATCTCAAAAGTAGAGTAGTTCTCTTATGATTCCATGTATGACTAACCATCCTACGAGATGATGATATTAGATGAACTTGGAGCTAGTTTTTTTATCTACACTGTGAAATCTTTCATATAGAATAGGGTAACAGCACATTGTTGTGTATACTTAAGCCTATTAAAAAAAATAGCCTGGAACATGAAATGAGCAAAAACCTGACTGTAGAAACGCGTCCAGTCAAGTGTATGCCCGAAAATAAATACAGATGAATAGTGTATTTATTTATTTGTAGTGTTAGGAATGATTTCATGATGATATCTGACGAATGATTTGAATGATGACATCTGCTAGGAAGATGTATAGCAAGAAATGACTAAGAAATGTAGAAAGTAGGAAAACCGTAAGATTGGGGAGATCTCGCGAATAAGGACTGGTGTTACACATGCTAGTGTAGCAAAGCTTAGAATAAATTAGATAAAAAACATAGGGGGGTGTAAAGGGGTAAGCCCAATACTAAAAGAGAAGTAAGCTAATATGTGTTCAAAAATAATAATAAGATATAAAGGTGATCATGATAACAGGCGCAGTCTGTTACAGTGTAGTCTTGTTCTAGCAACAGTACAGTAGTATTTTTTTAACAATAACAACAGAAAGGAAATACAAAGGTGTAAATTGACAATTGAACAAGACATTTATAAACAACAGCTGCTTGAACAGTACATATAATTACAAGATATTTTGTTGTTGATGAGAACTCCAGAACGCATTTTACTTCTGGTAATTAATCGGAAGAGGTTTTAATTGCTGTGGATGTTCTGGTGTTTTGTATGGTATAATCTTTAGTGTAGAAGATTGTAATCACCGTACTTAGACGTTCCTTAACTGTGTTCTCTCCTAATACTCACTTACTTATTTTTCGGGGATTGAGCTTCGGCTCATTGGTCTCGCCTCTCAACCGTTAATCAAATGGTGTACAGACTATAGATATGAATGTACTTTTACCTGAATGAACTATTATTATTATTTCTTAGACTTTATCATATCTACATATGAAACTGTGTATGGATTCTGCCGCCACCATTACACTTCCTAATGCATTCAATTTCTTAACTGCTGTGTGTGAACTCCCCGGCTTGGTGCCTTCTTTTGATAAATACTGCGTGCGTGTGTGTGTACTCACCTAGTTGTACTCACCTAGTTGTGTGTACACACACACGCACGCAGTATTTATCAAAAGAAGGCACCAAGCCGGGGAGTTCACACACAGCAGTTAAGAAATTGAATGCATTAGGAAGTGTAATGGTGGCGGCAGAATCCATACACAGTTTCATATGTAGATATGATAAAGTCTAAGAAATAATAATAATAGTTCATTCTAGTTGCGTGCGTGTGTGTGTGTGTGTGTGTGTGTGTGTGTGTGTGTGTGTGTGTGTGTGTGTGTGTGTGTGTGTGTGTGTGTGTGTGTGTGTGTGTGTGTTGTACAGGCAGGCTTAATAATTCCCGTGAAGCAGTAGGAGAGGCTCGCAGGTGGCTGCTGGCCCAGCACAGCTGTCACCGCGACAAAGCGGACGTAACGGTCAGACAGTGAGCCGTGTCGTGTGGTGTATGGGGATCTCTCAATCACGTAAACCTGGATTTTATTCACTGTTTGAGGGCGGCGAAGCAGTGAGAAACTCCCTCTTGTATGAACTAAGGTGCAATTGTGCTAAGGCTACATTAAATTTTCTAGTTGAAGCCTAATATTAAAATTTTGCCCCGTGCTTTGATAAAGTCTGGTGCACTTATCAATAGCTTATTCGCTACGGATTGTACCCTTAAGACCACCGTAAAGCGCTTTAAATCCTTAGAGATTAGAAACACAAATTATTAGTTATATCAAAACAAATTTGAAAATTTGAATTTGTCTTAAGATTTACTACTTTGTTTTTAAAATCTTTTCACTGACTTACAAAGTATTAATGTTGGCTCCACTTTCCTTAGGCCAGTTAATTAACCTGTAATCGTTGTATTCTCCAATGGTTTAAAATAATAAAACACGATGTTTGGCTTTGTGTTCTCAGTCAACAGGTGCTTCACAGTCTCCTGTGTCAGTCAACAGGTGCTTCACAGTCTCCTGTGTCAGTCAACAGGTGCTTCACAGTCTCCTGTGTCAGTCAACAGGTGCTTCACAGTCTCCTGTGTCAGTCAACAGGTGCTTCACAGTCTCCTGTGTCAGTCAACAGGTGCTTCACAGTCTCCTGTGTCAGTCAACAGGTGCTTCACAGTCTCCTGTGTCAGTCAACAGGTGCTTCACAGTCTCCTGTGTCAGTCAACAGGTGCTTCACAGTCTCCTGTGTCAGTCAACAGGTGCTTCACAGTCTCCTGTGTCAGTCAACAGGTGCTTCACAGTCTCCTGTGTCAGTCAACAGGTGCTTCACAGTCTCCTGTGTCAGTCAACAGGTGCTTCACAGTCTCCTGTGTCAGTCAACAGGTGCTTCACAGTCTCCTGTGTCAGTCAACAGGTGCTTCACAGTCTCCTGTGTCAGTCAACAGGTGCTTCACAGTCTCCTGTGTCAGTCAACAGGTGCTTCACAGTCTCCTGTGTCAGTCAACAGGTGTTTCACAGTCTCCTGTGTCAGTCAACAGGTGCTTCACAGTCTCCTGTGTCAGTCATATATATATTTGTGTAAACTGTGGATAGAAGTGACCTCTACAACACCCACGTTCACCCTACCCACGACTCTGACCCTGAGGGAGGGTGTCCGTACATCAGTGTAGCTCACCTCCCTGTCTGTCTAGCTTCCACACGTGGACGAGTATGTCTTAATCATGTCCTCACGTTCTTCAGGTAGCAGAAGGTTGAGCTGTGTCTACGATCTTTTACAATGGATCTACGCTAGCACTACCTATTCTAACACTGCTCGGATGTGTGCTCTCTAACCTTTTGAAAGACGTCTTGGCTGGGCTCCTGGCGTCTATAAATGTAACTTGGCTGTAATGCATATATATAATAAGCATAAAGGAAAACTCAGAAGGCCTATTGTCCCATACGAGGTGGCTCCTGTTTATATCCAACTAAAGTCATTCACGTATGAGGTGAAGCAAGCGCCAGGTCTGGAAGGCTTGGTGAAGCAAGCACCAGGTCTGGAAGGCTTGGTGAAGCAAGCATCAGGTCTGGAAGGCTTGGTGAAGCAAGCATCAGGTCTGGAAGGCTTGGTGAAGCAAGCACCAGGTCTGGAAGGCTTGGTGAAGCATCAGGTCTGGAAGGCTTGGTGAAGCAAGCATCAGGTCTGGAAGGCTTGGTGAAGCAAGCACCAGGTCTGGAAGGCTTGGTGAAGCAAGCATCAGGTCTGGAAGGCTTGGTGAAGTAAGCATCAGGTCTAGAAGGCTTGGTGAAGCAAGCATCAGGTCTGGAAGGCTTGGTGAAGCAAGTATCAGGTCTGGAAGGCTTGGTGAAGCAAGCGCCAGGTCTGGAAGGCTTGGTGAAGCAAGCGCCAGGTCCAGATGTTGCAACATTCTTGGTCACAAGATGGATAATGAGAATGCTTGTCGCAGTCTTCTATGCCAAGTGATAACATATTTCGGTTAGTCGCCGCTCCCTAAGCCTCGGCGAGACTGTGGTAGTGTAGAGAAGGGAGGACTTTGTATTCGTCAAGCACGTTCCGACTCTATTTGTTGTGTAAACATAAACAACCCCCAAGAGTACCTACCCCGCGTCTGTGTTCGAACATTACCAACAACAATGTTTTTCGTCTAAGGTTTACAAGAACAAACTGTCGCATAGGAAATGGAAACAAATTGTTCAATTTGTATAGACATTGTCTAATTTGCGACAGAATACATTCAAGTAATAAACTAATACATAATCAGGAACTTAACAAGGTAATATAACAGGAATATATAATTATTTGGAATATATTTTCCAAATATATTCGCGGGGCTATAATTGTACGCTGAGGGGTACAAGTGCCACATTACTCGGTGTATATGCATTGATAGTTTACTATTATCCTGGACCATGTTCAGGACTACAGTAAACTTGGTGGTTGGTGAGCATGGTATTGTGGTGGCCTTACCAACCCAACCTGATGGGGGCCTAACCCAGCACCAACGCACAATAAGTCAGTGTAAGTGTTAAGAGGAATGTGTAGACATCCTGTGATGTCTGTATACATGGCTCTTGCCAGGGTCTTAGTCACCTTCATCTTTGAAGATGTTTATTGGTCTTTCTTTATTGTTATTTGCTGAGTAACTTCACGTTATTCATTTTATTATTATTATTAACGCTACTGCACAGAGCCTCTGACTCTGGTGACCACAATGCACCTCAAACAGTGATCTTATGTTCGAGGTTATTCATGCTGAAGATGAATAACTAACCCACATTTATGAAATGAAATAGACTTCTGTCCGAACTTCCCCTAAGCCTATCCCCCACCAGAGGCCTCCTGGGCCTCGTCCCTCCCCCAGCTCTTGTGTACTGGGCCCAGTGACTTAACAAAGGCAACGCCGCGGGCCCTCAGCGGGGTTCCTCTCGACCGCAGAGAACGCCACTATCTTGTAAACGGTAGTGTTGAGTCACCGTGACCCGTAGGTGACCCCTGGGACGCTGTGACCCACATTCTCAGCTCCTCCTCCTCCCCCCTTCACTGACTAGTAATAACATAGTTCACACACACACTGCTTTAACACCATCAACCCACGTGAGAAAGCTCTCATCTTCTCGCCCTCCCCACATGAGGTCGCTTCCCCCTTGCATTATCCATAATCAATACTGTGTGTGTGTGTGTGTGTGTGTGTGTGTGTGTGTGTGTGTGTGTGTGTGTGTGTGTGTGTGTGTGTGTGTGATCATACCGTGCTTGTAGCTAGGCGTGTTGTATTGAAAAGATGAAAAACAACGCAACGTTACTTGACAAATGTTCATTTTTGTGCCGAAACCTGTGTTTGAGATGATCATATAACAACACATACCATCTGCCTTACCGTTGGTGGTGGTCCAGCACGAGGCGTCACTCCCAGATGATGCTCATCCCTATCAAGATAGGCGCGCACAGCGTCCACCTGAAGCGTGGGACTCACATATATACATTACATTCTTGTACAACCACTAGTACGCGTAGCGTTTCGGGCAGGTCCCTGGAATACGATCCCCTGCCGCGAAGAATCGTTTTTTCATCCAAGTACACATTTTACTGTTGCGTTAAACAGAGGCTACAATTAAGGAATTGCGCCCAGTAAATCCTCCCCGGCCAGGATACGAACCCATGACATAGCGCTCGCGGAACGCCAGGCGAGTGTCTTACCACGGAGACTGCAGTTGTGAGTCGTGTGTAAACCGTTTTTTTTTCATATTCATAAACAGGGGGTTTGGCGGGTGCATGGAATCACTTTTGGATCTTTGTTTGGAGGACGGGCTGTTGTCAGTCAGGTGAACAATTCGATACATTACATTGTAATTAATAAACAGTTTGGGCAGGTGTATGTTGACCATGTAGGCCTACAGTACACAAGATACTACAACCGTCCAGGGTAATAATTTCAGGTGGTAAACCAGCCGTGACCCTGGTGTCGAGATCAGTTGACACTCTGCAGTGTTAATTATTTACTAAAGCGGAGTTAAAGTGTTCATGTGTTGTTTAAAGTGTTAAGTGCTCGTGCCATCAACGATGATAAGTGTTTCCAACGAGTCTTCTCGTGCGTCTTTACTACATCTTATTCTTTCAATCTTCATTTAAATATTTTAGTGTTCTTAAAACAAAGGACGGTATAGTAAAGTGTCCTTTGGTCAGTTGTGAACTCCCATACCCATCCTCATAAATTTTGGCCAAATGCTCGTTAATCCTGTCCTCAAACAGCCCGTCCTCGACTCAAGTCCATTCCATCCAGCGGTCAACCCCACAGACGCATTCATAACTTTTTACATGCTGTTCATTCAAAACGGGTATGTTCTCAAATATAAAGTAATATTATAATATATTAGCATATTGTGCATATATAGGCGTAGGTTAGGTTAGGTGTTTAGGTTCTGTTGGCGATTATTTGTATTTGTAGTACGTGGGTGAAGCATTTACAGCGTTGTGGTTCGAACACTATTCGTCAGTGAAGCACTTGTTCCGGATATGTTCGAACGCCAGCAGTTGTGAGTTGTGTGTAAACCGTTTTTCATTCATAAACAGGGGGTTTGGTGGGTGGATGGAATCACTTTTGGATCTTTGTTTGGAGGACGGGCTGCGTTAATCCTGTCCTCAAACAGCCCGTCCTCCAAACAAAGATCCAAAAGTGATTCCATGCACCCGTCAAACCCCCTGTTTATGAATGAAAAACGGTTTACACACGACTCACAATTGCTGACGTTCGAACATATCCGGAACAAGTGCTTCATTGACGAATTTTGTTCGAATCACAACGTTGTAAATGCTTCACCCACGTACTACAAATATAAATAATCGCCAACAGAACCTAAACACCTGACCTAACCTATCCTATGCCTATATATACACAATATCCCAATATATTACAATATTAATTGTATTAATACAATTAATATTGTATTAATTCGGTCTCACACGCCCCAGGCGTGTGAGACCGAAGCTGGTGAATAAAATTATTAGTTGTGCTAATTATAATTATTATATTGCTTCACACATCACCCGCTACCCAGTGGGCACCTTCGGTTGAAAGCGACCATAACTAAACATTGGTCACTTTCAACCAATGTTTGACAGTGTAACTAATTTGTTTCAGCCAGTTACTTGGATAAAAATAGAAGTGTTTAAGTACAAGTGTGTATGAGTGGACACAGGCTGTAAATGCTCTGGTCACCAATGTGGTGTTGGTGATCATTTACACGGTGTCTGCATGGTTGGCCTTATATTGATGAACTTGGTGACCAACTCCATTATTTTGGGGTTGAATTATTTATTATTATCATTATCCCTGAGTGCCCTGACCCTCCCTGAGTGACCTGACCCTCCCTGAGTGACCTGACCCTCCCTGACATCTCCTGAGTAACCTGACCCTCCCTGACTTTTCCTGAGTGACCTGACCCTCCTCGAGTGACCTGACCCTCCCCGAGTGACCTGACCCTCCCCGAGTGACCTGACCCTCCCTGAGTGACCTGACCCTCCCCGAGTGACCTGACCCTCCCCGAGTACAGCCTAATGACGCAGAGTGTCTCCTGGACAGTGGGCGTGTCGCTGTTCCCGCCGAGGCCGCAGCAGCTGGTGAGGGAGGTGGAGTGCGCGGCCACCAACACCCTCCTGCCCACGGGCACCTGCTACCCAGCCGGCGCCTGCACCAGCCTGGGTGGCGCCCCCTCCGGCACCTGCCCCACGGGAGGAGTCTGCTGCGTCAGTGAGTATGTCTGTCGTTATTGTCGCTGTCAGGCAGCTTGTCAGTCTCTTGTGTTCCCATTGATTGATGAAGATTAAAGCCACCCAAGAGGTGGCACGGGCATGAATAACCCATACATGTTGTTGTTGTTTCAGATTTAGCTACTCAGAACGAAGTGTCCATGTAGCACGGGCTATGGTGAGCCCGAAGTGGACTTACCTGGCACAGGAGCGGTGCTGTGTGCCGTAATACAGTGTTGTGATTATTATATACGTCCACTACGCACATCTCCTGTGCCAGGTGAGTACGACGGGCTCGCCATAGCCCGTGCTGCTTGCAACGTTTTGTTCCCAGTAGCTGAATCTAAAACAACAACATATATACGTCTGAACAAATCCTCAAGGGCCGTGCTGAGGGTTCGAACCTGTGCTCGGGATGTTCCCAGATGCGCCTTAGTCAACTGTACCGCGACATGGCCAAAAGAATTGCAACCTGGAGTGCTACCGCCTTCACGAGGATCCCGAAGCACAACCTGGGGTTATCTTGAGGTTATCTTGAGATGATTTCGGGGCTTAGTGTCCCCGCGGCCCGGTCTTCGACCAGGCCTCCACCCCCATGAAGCAGCCCGTGACAGCTGACTAACTCCCAGGTACCTATTTACTGCTAGGTAACAGGGGCATCAGGGGTGAAAGAAACTCTGCCCATTGTTTCTCGCCGGCGCCTGGGATAGAACCCGGGACCATAGGATCATGCGTGCAGTGTTCTGTCCGCTCAGCCACCGAGTACCGCGGGGTTTCACACAATTATCCCCAGACACCCGGCCTCCATTAACCAAATGTTCCACCTCTACGCCCTTCACTACATACAGAAATGAGCCGTAGAGCGCGGGGGGGGGGGGGGGGATTGTGTGAAATCCTGGTTGTGCTTCGGGATCCTCGTGAAGGCGGTAGCACTCCAGGTTCCAATTCTTTTGACCATTTCGTGGTACAGTTGACTAAGGCGCATCTGGGAACATCCCGTGCGCAGGTTCGAACCCTCAGCACGGCCCTTGTGGATTTGTTCATTTGATATGTGTCACGCAATTGTGATGTCTGTGTGTCCACAAGGGGACATGTATCTACAAGTAGACGGAGTAGCAATGGGCTCCCCCTTAGGAGTGTTATTTGCTAATTTTTATATGGGAACCATCGAAGACAGTCTTCAGTAGCAGACAAAAACCAACTGTATATTGCCGTTATGTAGATGACATATTCGTCATAGTAAAAGACTCCGATGAACTCATTGATCTAAAAAGCCATCTAGAGAGAGAGAGAGTCAGTACTCCGATTTACACATGAAAATAGTGAAAATAACAGTCTGCCATTCTTGGCTGTACTAATAACAAAAACAGGAACCTCTTTAAGCACCAACGTATATACTAAGCCCACCAACATAGGATTATGCCTGAACGGTAGAAGTGAGTGCCCCCAATGATACCAAGCCAGTGTTCTCAATGCTTATATTCGTCGAGCGCTTACCCACTGCTCCGAATGGAGCAACGTGAGTTTGGAAGAATAACACAGGTATTGGTGAACAACGGATATAGCAACGCGGAAATAAACGCTGCTATAAGAAGACACTTGGACTGATGGTATAATCCTGAACCTAGAACAGAAACAACAATACCTCCAATAAAATTATATTACAAATCAACTATGCACAGTGAACATATAAAAGAGGAAAGAATAATGAAAGAAATAATCCGTAAAGGAGTAAAAAGCACTACTCCTAACCAAAACATAAACCTGATCATATTCTACAAAACCAAGAAGACTTCCGAACTCCTTATCAAAAACAGGCCGAAGCCGACGGAGAACCCTCTACAGCAGTCAAGCGTTGTATACATGTACACTTGCCCCCACGAAGGATGTAACCTTCAATCTAAGTACATAGGTATAACGTCGACCATGCTGACGAGGCGTTTGACATGCCATCTTCAATCTGGTGCCCCTAGGAATCACATGAGACAAGCCCATGACATCACCCTAACAAAAGAAATGTTGAACAAAAATACCTGTATAATAGACAAAACCCAAGATCCAAGAAAATTACAAATTCTTGAAGCAATTCACATAAGAATAGAACAACCTACCATGAACTCCCAAATCACGGAACTATTTACTCTACCCACCATGAGGGTAAGGACAAGACCAGAACATAACGATGCCAACACAGAAGACACTGCTCAACATAACAGGCCTATTACACCTGATTAATCTTTGTATGTGCTTCGTCCCCCATTTATCCCCTATTTATCCCTATGTATCCCCCTTGCCTTTTCCTTTATTGTATTTGTTTTATCACCTGACCCCGTACTGGTATAAATTAACGAGTTCTGTAATATATATATATATATATATATATATATATATATATATATATATATATATATATATATATATATATATATATATATATATATATATATGCGGAAAATCCACAGAGAAATATGAAATGAGGTGAACGTTTCGGCTTTGTTAAAGCCTTTGTTAACACCAGACTGACTAAGGAGAAGGGAGAAGGGGGAAGATCATGGCTATGTCAATCATGGATTCAGTTTTCATATGAAATAGATTTTAGAATATGGAAGATATATGAAAACATAATTTTGACAGATAGCAGAGGAGTAAAATTAACTCCACTGGTTAAAAGAATTTTTTAAATTCTTTTTTTTTTTTGGTTAATTACACCTGACCAACCCTTGGGATGGGTTGGTCAGGTGTCGGCCTATATATCTTCCCCCCTTCTCCCTTCTCCTTAGTCAGTCTGGTGTTGACAAAGGCTTTAACAAAGCCGAAACGTTCACCTCATTTCATATTTCTCTGTGGATTTTCCGCATAAAATGATCAGTGTTTTGTGATCGTCAATTGCATATATATATATATATATATACAACCCGTTCTCGCAAATTTAATATGTCAATATTGACTTATTAAATATGTGCATAGGTGACATACTTAACATAATAGATACCCTTAAAAAGATTCATAGAAAACACCGACCTTACCTAACCTTGTTAGTATCTTAAGATAAGCATCTTATTGCTTCGTAATTACAATTATTACCTAACCTATAATAGGTATAGGTTAAGTAATAATTGTAATTACGAAGCAATAAGATGCTTATCTTAAGATACTAACAAGGTTAGGTAAGGTCGGTGTTTTCTATGAATCTTTTTAAGGGTATCTATTATGTTTAGTATATCACCTATGCACGTAGTTAATAAGTCAATATTGACTTTACGAATTTGCGAGAACGGGTTGATATATATATATATATATATATATATATATATATATATATATATATATATATATATATATATATTCTAACACGAATTTTCTCAGTATTTCTTATGTTTCTCTTCACTGTCGATGAAGAAAAAATAAAACAAAATGAAAGAAATGAAAATATGAAGAAAAAATTGAAAAATCAATTCTCCAAAATTCATTTTTATTTCTAGTCTGACGCCTGAACGCGTTTCGTAATAACTTATTACATTTTCCAAGACTTTAGTTTACACACACAACTGTAACCTGTAAACACACAAAATACATCCATACTTATACTCGCTTTGGGTGAGGTGATATGGCACAAAAGTTTTGGGTGACGTGATTGACATTTGCACATGATAGAACACGAACTAGTAGTGCAGGTCATGGGGGAATGACCTGCACTACTCCCCACACCCTCCCTCTCACTCCCCACTATGCCTCGCCCACAGTACCGACGGTGTGTGGGGAGACGGCGCGTCACAACAGGACATGGTTCGTCAACAGGGACTTTCCGGCAGGGTCACGTGACTCGGACGAGTGTGTCATCAGGGTGAAGAAGTCCGCCCCGGAGGTGAGTACTTAGACTCATCAACCTTTTCCTCTACTCATTGTATTTTATTCTTAATCTGCCCCCACCTCGAAATTCGCCTTTCCTGCTCCACCTCATCATGTGTGTGTGTGTGTGTGTGTGTGTGTGTGTGTGTGTGTGTGTGTCCTCTGGCTTGATAGGTTGCGAAGAGTTCCGGTATCCCAGCCTGCATCACACTGTTTACCATTCGGTAACCATGTAAATCAATAGCCAACAGACAATTTTAACATAGCATAAATCTTAAGGTAACTGCAGAAGGCCTATTGGGCCAAACTCTACACCTGCTGCAGGCGATGAGTCACAATAACGTGGCTAAAGTATGCTGATCAGACCACACACACTAGAAGGTGAAGTGACGACGACGTTTCGGTCCGTCCTGGACCATTCTCAAGTCGATTGACTTGAGAATGGTCCAGGACGGACCGAAACGTCGTCGTCCCTTCACCTTCTAATGTGTGGTCTGGTCAATCAACACATGCTATTTATATCCACCCGAATTTATTCCTATAACAGTGACCTTGCTTGACCTCTTCTCCCAGCGAACTCTAGTCTGTTTCTGGCGCTTGACCCTGACTGACCCGCTGCACGTTCCGACAGGTGAAACAAGTTCGTCTGGACTTTGAGTTGCTGGAGCTGGCGGGTCCTCGCCGGGGGCGGTGTGAGGGGGACGCCCTGACCCTCAGCCGCCCCTCCCTCGGCAGGAGCCACCAGCCCGTCCTATTGGCTCCGCCTCTGTGTGGTGACAACTCCAGACAACACGGTGAGTTATTGTGGCGCAGGTGGTGGCTGCGGTGGGTGTGGTGGGGAGGGGAGGTGTGTGTGGGGGGGAGGAGTGTTGTGGTGTGTGTGTGTGGGGGAGGAGTGTTGTGGTGTGTGTGTGTGGGGGAGGAGTGTTGTGGTGAGTGTGTGGGGGAGGGGTGTTGTGGTGAGTGTGTGGGGAGGGGTGTTGTGGTGAGTGTGTGGGGGAGGGGTGTTGTGGTGAGTGTGTGGGGAGGGGTGTTGTGGTGAGTGTGTGGGGGAGGGGTGTTGTGGTGAGTGTGTGGGGAGGGGTGTTGTGGTGTGTGTGTGTGGGGGGGTGTTGTGGTGAGTGTGTGGGGGAGGGATGTTGTGGTGAGTGTGTGTGTGGGGGGGAGGGTGAGTGTGTGGGGGAGGGGTGTTGTGGTGAGTGTGTGGGGAGGGGTGTTGTGGTGAGTGTGTGTGGGGGGGGGGTGTTGTGGTGAGTGTGGGGGAGGGGTGTTGTGGTGGTGAGGTGACGGTAAGGTTGTGTGTGATGGTGTCAGGTGTGAAGATGACGACACTATAGTACGGGTGTGAGGGTGGGTACTGGGAGTCACCTCCATAGTCCGCCAATAGCTGGCCGCGGCTACCTGTAGCCTCCAAGCCCCGGGACTATACCCAGCTACCCGCATGGAGTCTTTCATTATGTATAACGCTGGACTTGTGGTAACTTGTACATTATACACCAATAAAAGTTGCCAATTGCCAGAAATGGTTGTGTAATACAGAATTTTCTTTATGTAAATGGATTTGTCTTTGATGGTATTATCTATTTATTGTAATTATATTTGATACAAAAATCAAACTAATATGATATATATGTTAGAAAAAACTGGAGTTCTGAAGTACCTCGAACCCGTGACCGAGAGAATCCCAGCCTCTGGCACTAACAACTTTTTTTACTTTGACTTTTTATGATATTTATCATCAGGATGGTTCAGCGATCAGTGGCTGGGATTCTCTCCATCGGGGGTTCGAGGCCCGTCAGAGCTCCTGCTGATTTTCTCCATATATTTGATGTGTGTTAATTTTGTTGTGTACTAATATTGATGTGTTGGTATGGTGACAGTGTATGTGGAGGTTGGTGACGGGGAGGTGGAGGTGAAGGTGGTGCTGGAGGCCCAGGACCTCGCTCGTCACGACGCCGACGCCGCCGCGCCTCTACGTCAGTGGCGGGTCCTCATTACCCACCTCACCGCTCAGTATGCAGGTACCTTGCCTCGCTTAATGCTGTGGTAGCTCTTCTTACCTCGTACTATGGTGCCTCGCCTCGCCTCATACTGTGGTGGCTCTTCTCACCTTGTACTGTGGTGCCTCTCCTCGCCTCATACTATGGTGCCTCTCCTCGCCTCATACTGTGGTGGCTCTTCTCGCCTCGTACTGTGGTGCCTCGCCTCGCCTCATACTGTGGTGGCTCTTGTCACCTTGTACTATGGTGCCTCTCCTCGCCTCATACTGTGGTGCCTCACTTCGCCTCATATTAATGTGGCACCTTGCCTCAGGGTGTCCTCGCTATTGATGTCATTTCTCAGCCGCTTCCTACAAAGAAGTTATCCTAAGATGAATTAGAACATTGTAATTTGAAAGGAAATATGTTTACCATCAGCGAAAATTATTTGAGACACTGAAGCAAAGGTAGTGTTAGCAGGGTGTGGCGAGGCCTTGGTGTTGACCACATTCTCCATATTAATGAGTCACACACGAGTGAACAGTATCATTAGAAAATTTTCAGACTATTAAATTTTTTTTCAGAAACGTATTTAAATCACTCAAGATAGCAACAAGATAATTTGGAAAATCGTTTAAGTAATTTTCAAAAGAAAGGGTGTAGCCTGGAAGGCTATATAACAGTGGTACATAATATTTAAAAGTAACTAGATATAATTCAGGATGCAAATACTAGCGCAGAAACACAAGACGAGAAATGTCAAGGGACTTAGATTCGCCAAAGTGTTTGAGGGACGCGATAGAGCCTATGACTCAAAGGAACAGTGGAAGAGCAAATGTTTTGACCATTCTAAAGAACCTTCTCTCGCACAGTTTCTCATTACCGTATCGAACCCATTTTCTTTATGCCTAATTTTCCAGTTATCTCACTCGCCACAAACCGCCCTCCATGGTTAGTACATGGGGACAACCCTGGTAGTTTGCCCCCACCTATATAGCCTATTCTAGCGCCCTGCACTAGGCCTGTTGGTGAGAGACAAGCTCGAAGGCCACCATAACACTCTGCTCTGGCAGTCGTCAGTAAGAACTGTCCAGTCTGTTCTTTTCCGATCCGCTGAGCATCTTGGTACCTTTTGTTGGACTCCCGCCGACAATGGTCTTCACAGTCTCGGTAAACAGGACGACTGATCCTAAGAATCTTAGCACTTCGTGGTCTTTTTGTACCCGCTGGTTGATTCTTGAGTCTCGGCACTGTATGATCTTGGGTCAAGGAGAACCTGCAGGCCCCCAGCTAGAGTACAACTTATTCTCGGGTCCTCTAAGCTTGGTCTCTCATAGTTGCAGCACAAGGTACTGAAACCAGGCTTAATTAGTCCTTAGAGTTTCCTTTCAGCTGAATAGTATTTCAAAGTTATCTTGTCGTTACTATAATTGCTCTTCACTGACGAATCACAATTAACCACCGTTACTAATTCCCAAAAATGATAGTCAAAGTAATTTATACTTCGTCAGATGGCTCACCTTTTCACTGAAATACTAATTATTTTAATTATTGTACTGCTTCAGTTTACCCACGCGAAGCGCTATGAGTATTAGTGGCTTTACAAGACTGTAAAGAACACCAATGTTATGTACTCTCACAACCCCAATGTTCCTTCTTGTATGTATGTATATATATATATATATATATATATATATATATATATATATATATACATATATATATATATATATATATATATATATATATATTATTAAATATGACCGAAAAAGTAAGATTAATAATTCTAACACGAATTTTCTCAATCTTTCGTACATTACGCTTCACTGTTGGAGGTAAATCAAAAATCACTTCTCCAAAATTCATTTTTATTTCTAGTCTGACGCGACACGGGCGCGTTTCGTAAAACTTATTACATTTTCAAAGACTTCACAAATACACAACTGATTAGAACGTATCTCTGATTTTATATCTACATTTGAGTGAGGTGGGAGGGGTGATGTGGCATTAACACAAGACAGAACAAGAGGGGATATTAATAGGGTATTAAAAGTATCAACACAAGACAGAACAGAAACAATGGGTATTGAATAGAAGTGTTTGTAGAAAGCCTATTGGTCCATATTTCTTGATGCTTCTATATTGGAGCGGAGTCTTGAGGTGGGTAGAATATAGACTCAAGACTCCGCTCCAATATAGAAGCATCAAGAAATATGGACCAATAGGCTTTCTACAAACACTTCTATTCAATACCCATTGTTTCTGTTCTGTCTTGTGTTGATACTTTTAATACCCTATTAATATCCCCTCTTGTTCTGTCTTGTGTTAATGCCACATCACCCCTCCCACCTCACTCAAATGTAGATATAAAATCAGAGATACGTTCTAATCAGTTGTGTATTTGTGAAGTCTTTGAAAATGTAATAAGTTTTACGAAACGCGCCCGTGTCGCGTCAGACTAGAAATAAAAATGAATTTTGGAGAAGTGATTTTTGATTTACCTCCAACAGTGAAGCGTAATGTACGAAAGATTGAGAAAATTCGTGTTAGAATTATTAATCTAACTTTTTCGGTCATATTTAATAATATATGTCTACAGGAAAGACTGCTACCAAAATATACTAATATATATATATATATATATATTTTATATAATTATATATATATTATATATAATGTACCTGTAAACTTCGTACTATAGCAATACTGTTCCTACATTCATTCACGCTTTATCCAGAGATTCCCACTGTAGAGACCACTAAATTATTTGGTGTATACAGTCCTCAATACTTCAGTTACTGCACCAAATCCTTGCACAGTTGACCTCGACCACTGACCAGGTCTCTCGGTGCCCTTCCACACTGTAGTTACAGTGACCGACGAACACAATCATCATCCCCGGATGCACTTACATTCACCTTACTTTATCTACAAAGTCTTAAGTGTCCCACTAGCAGAAGCAACATCTTCTCGTCTTGATAATAATCAAGTCGACTAAATTTCTATTCATCCTGGTCCATTAACAAGACTTTATGTATCCATTTACCCATTATATAATCATCTTTGTCCTCCGAGTAGCTGGGGCTGATACCTTGCACCAAGGCAGATGTTTTACACGGGTATTCTAAGTTTTTTTGCTGTTAAAATGATAATAATTGACATGTAGGATGTGCCCACAGCTCCCCCGGGGTGCCTTCAATACCACCGTGAGCCCTCGTCTGAGGTACGGTCACTCAACTATGGCGGGGACTTCAGGGACGAGCTCAACTACGACATCTGCTTCAGTAAGCTGGCCAGGTGAGGACACGTAGACACACCAGTCATGGACATTATGGGCTGTCCTTATTGCTCTCATTATTGTAGGGTTACACTGTAGGGTTACAGTGTAAGTACATGTGCATATTCATCGGTCACACTTGCCTTGGAATGATTTCGGGGCTTAGCGTCAGGGCGGCCCGGTTCTCGACCGAGCCGCGGTCCCATTTCAGTATAGTCTTGCAGTAATCCTTTCAAGATATCGTTTCATCAATCTTGAGTGCCCCACAATGATCACAAATTGTACAGACTTAGAGTACATGTACAATGTACTCTAATGGTACAATGGTTACCATTCCTCCCAAGTCTCATGATCTATAAGTTCTATGACTGTGTAAAGGGGTAGCATCGCAGTACAGTAGTTTGATCAATTTAAAATATATAGAGTATAAATAAGATTGCATATACATGAAATATTTGCTTTGCTGGTCATAAGTACCATATTCTGAAAACAAAATATAGTATACGTATAAAATGTTGGACATTGTTGTCCTATAATCATACAACTCAATTATAATTACAGATCACAGAAAACTGATGATCAATGCAACCGTAAATTCACCAACATTGAACTGGATCAGTCTTTATCGTACCGTCACCGAAGTGATCTTATTAAGAAAAAAGGGACAAAATCAAAGAACGGGAATCGATTTGGACGAAGTTCAGAAAATTACGAACATAATGGACACAGCTCTTCCTTGCCAGAAGTGTTTGGAAAGGAAGTTAATAATGCTTTCTCTGATGTAATTAGTCAGGTCTCAAAAGCCGTGGAGGATGTCCGGTCCGAGGCTGACCTGAGAGAAGGTGGCACTAGTGAGACCCACAACAGCATTCCTCTCACCCTGCTGGAGCCATATACCAGCACACAGTTGAGCAGCAACATGAAGGAAGGTGCGACAACCATGAAGACTGAGTCCAGCGATCAGAGTCCAACAGACACCCGTGAAGACGAGGAAGACATGGCAACAGAAAGTGTCCACGACGTTCTTCCCATTCTCTACTCTGAAGGTAACGAGGCCGTCATCAGCCAGATCCAGCGTGTTGTCCAGCAACTGCAGCTCCAACACACACTCATTAACAACAACAACAGTTCACTCTCTTCCTCTGACAAGACAGCACACTCTGGCGTACCATCTCGCACAAATAGCTTCAAACTTAAAGACAATGACGTCAAGGTGGATGATGCGAGCATCAATGACAGAGAAGAACTTATGAAGCTTCCAGAGATGATGGAGGAAACAAAGGTAAACAATTCTCATGACTCGAGTACATCCAACTCTCCCTCTGCAACACCATTTCCCATGAGAGACAACATAGCTGTGGAAGGGCAAGTGGTTACAGCTGTGACAGCTCCAGGTGGCGGTGAAGGGCTGCTTCAAGAGCCGGACAAGGGCTCAAGTGGTGCGCCTGCTGAAGCTCACGTCACGCTCAGAACACCTGCTGCTCACACCACCCTAACTTCTCACAATAATAACACTGTGACGCCTCATAGTGAAGCTCTTGTAACTTCAGCTGCTGATATAACAATTTCTGGTGAAATGACAGTAACTAGTACTGAAGGAGCAGTAACGTCTACTGAAGGAGCAGTAACGTCTACTGAAGGAGCAGTAACTTCTACTGAAGGAGCAGTAACTTCTACTGAAGGAGCAGTAACGTCTGCTGAAGGAGCAGTAACGTCTACTGAAGGAGCAGTAACTTCTACTGAAGGAGCAGTAACTTCTACTGAAGGAGCAGTAACTTCTGCTGAAGGAGCAGTAACTTCTACTGAAGGAGCAGTAACTTCTACTGAAGGAGCAGTAACTTCTGCTGAAGGAGCAGTAACTTCTGCTGAAGGAGCAGTAACTTCTGCTGAAGGAGCAGTAACTTCTGCTGAAGGAGCAGTAACTTCTGCTGAAGGAGCAGTAACT
Source organism: Procambarus clarkii (assembly GCF_040958095.1). Taxonomy (NCBI): domain Eukaryota; kingdom Metazoa; phylum Arthropoda; class Malacostraca; order Decapoda; family Cambaridae; genus Procambarus; species Procambarus clarkii. The sequence goes on along the minus strand of NC_091236.1, from coordinate 5,987,493 downwards.
TCTGCTGAAGGAGCAGTAACTTCTGCTGAAGGAGCAGTAACTTCTGCTGAAGGAGCAGTAACTTCTGCTGAAGGAACAGTAACGTCTACTGAAGGAGCAGTAACTTCTGCTGAAGGAACAGTAACGTCTACTGAAGGAACAGTAACGTCTACTGAAGGAACAGTAATGTCTACTGAAGGAACAGTAACGTCTACTGAAGGAACAGTAACGTCTACTGAAGGAGCAGTAACTTCTGCTGAAGGAACAGTAACTTCTACTGAAGGAGCAGTAACTACTGAAGTAGTAACGTCTACTGAAGGAACAGTAACTACTGAAGTAGTAACTTCTGCTGAAGGTACAGTAACGTCTACTGAAGGAGCAGTAAGTTCTGCTGAAGGAACAATAACTTCTACTGAAGGAGCAGTAACTTCTGCTGAAGGAACAGTAACTTCTACTGAAGGAGCAGTAACTTCTGCTGAAGGAACAGTAACTTCTACTGAAGGAGCAGTAACTACTGAAGTAGTAACTTCTGCTGAAGGAACAGTAACGTCTACTGAAGGAACAGTAAGTTCTGCTGAAGGAACAGTAACGTCTGCTGAAGGAACAGTAACTACTACTGAAGGAGCAGTAACGTCTACTGAAGGAGCAGTAATTACTGAAGCAGTAACGTCTACTGAAGGAGTAGTAACGTCTACTGAAGGAGCAGTAACATCTACTGAAGGAGTAGTAACGTCTACTGAAGGAGCAGTAACGTCTACTGAAGGAGTAGTAACGTCTACTGAAGGAGCAGTAACTTCTACTGAAGGAGCAGTAACGTCTACTGAAGGAGCAGCAGTATATGGAAGTGATGGCACAGTAACTGACACTGGTGAGACTGCAGTAACTACAGATGAAGAAGATGATCCCTCGGGTGAAGAAGTGGCAATTTCTGGTGATAATAATACAGAAAACTTTGATAATATTATATCAAAGTTTAACAAAGAAACAATTTATATTGAGGATTCCATAACCTTTGATAAGAATTCAACAGCCTTCAATGTGGATCCAACAGCCTCTAATAAGAATTCGACAATTTCCATTTGGGATCCAGCAGTCTCCAGCGAGGCCCCAGTCGCTTCCAGCGAGGCCCCAGGCGCTTCCAACGAGGCCCCAGTCGCTTCCAGTGAGGATCCAGTCGCTTCCAGTGAGGATCCAGTCGCTTCCAGTGAGGATCCAGTCGCTTCCAGTGAGGCCCCAGTCGCTTCCAGTGAGGATCCAGTCGCTTCCAGTGAGGCCCCAGTCGCTTCCAGCAAGGCCCCAGTCGCTTCCAGCAAGGCCCCAGTCACTTCCAACGAGGCCCCAGTCGCTTCCAGCGAGGCCCCAGTCACTTCCAACGAGGCCCCAGTCGCTTCCAGCAAGGCCCCAGTCACTTCCAACAAGGCCCCAGTCACTTCCAGCGAGGCCCCAGTCACTTCCAGCGAGGCCCCAGTCGCTTCCAGCGAGGCCCCAGTCACTTCCAGCGAGGCCCCAGTCACTTCCAGTGAGGATCCAGTGCATTATGTTTTTAATCCAGCAACCTTTGATAAGGATCCTGTTTCCCTAAATGAAAATGCTCCAACTTCCAACGACCAAGAAATTTTAGTAATGAAGGGCACTACTGTGGGGTATGGCCCGTTGAACTACAATGATAATGTGAACAATGTAGACCTAGTGCTAGAAAAGATGAAAGACCAGTTCCTTACAGATTATTTAGCAAATGACTTGAAGCCTTTGTCAGAAACAAGTATGGAATACGGTGATGAAAGTGTTTTAGTAAAAGGGACATCTGGAGGGACTGTGATGGTAGGAATACGAGACGGCGATGAAAATGATGTGCTGGAAGTTGAAGTGGAGAGTAATGATTATGAAGGTACTGGCATGGATATAAGTGACATACAGTTAGGGCCTGGTTCAGGTGGAACAGGTAATTTAAAAGAAACTAGTCACTCTGAAATAACCATGAACTCTGATGTAACAAGTGATTCACAAATTATAAGCATCTCAAATGATTCTATTGTTAAAAGTGGCTTGGATATGATGAGCAACATTCACATGCCAAATGTCTCGGATGTGACGAGTAACTTGGACAAATTAATTGACTCGGATATTATAAATGATTCGTATATGGCAAATAACACAAATGCAACTAGTAGCTCAATTGACTCGGATGGGCCAGATAATTCGAATATTATAAATGACTCTGATGTCATACATGACTGGAAAGTGCCAAATGCCTGGGAGGGAGATGCGACAAGTGACACAGGTATAGGAAGTACCCATGTTGAGTTGACTGTGGTGGACCCTGAGAAGGTTCACGTGCATGGGAATCTGGTGATCGTTGACCACACTTGGGATGATGCAAGTAGTGGAGAAGGTACATGGACATCATCTCCTCCTGTAAATGATGTCATTGGAAGCCAATATTCAGACTCTACCCGCCCATCAACGGAGACAGCAAATAAGATAGACAATGCACAATTTGAGGAAGATTTGGTTACAAGCCATTCTGGATCAGGTCAAGAGACAAGCCTAAACACAAGCAATATGATGACACATGGACTAGTTGAAAGCACTGATTCCAAAACTCCATCCAGCACCAATAATGAGTCTGATGAGAACTTTCTTAATGATAACATCCAGTGGTTAATCCTGGGAGATTATGCACTGGAAGACGAAGGAGCCGCAGGTTCTGGCCCTCCAGTGCCGCCGGAGACTGTCATAACTTCCGGCATCAGTGTTGGTGCACACAACACTGCCACACCTGGAGGCACACCTGGAGGCACACCTGGAGAACACACTGTCTTACATCAAGGCTCTGCTTCACCTGTGGCTCCTGGAATATATCAGTCATGGTTTAGTAACAATGTGGATAATACAGTAATGCATGACATGGAAGCAGTCACAGCTGCAGATGGCAGCACTGCAGCAGACATAGCTGTAGATGGCAGCACTGCAGCAGACATAGCTGTAGATGGCAGCACTGCAGCAGACATAGCTGTAGATGGCAGCACTGCAGCAGACATAGCTGTAGATGGCAGCACTGCAGCAGACATAGCTGTAGATGGCAGCACTGCAGCAGACATAGCTGTAGATGGCAGCACTGCAGCAGACATAGCTGTAGATGCCAGCACTGCAGCAGACATAGCTGTAGATGGCAGCACTGCAGCAGACATAGCTGTAGATGGCAGCACTGCAGCAGACATAGCTGTAGATGCCAGCACTGCAGCAGACATAGCTGTAGATGGCAGCACTGCAGCAGACATAGCTGTAGATGCCAGTACTGCAGCAGACACAACTGTATATGAAACTGCAGCAGACATAGCTGTAGATGGCAGTACTGCAGCAGACATGGCTGTGGATGGCAGCCCTGCAGCAGACACGCCTGTGGATGGCAGCCCTGCAGCAGACACGGCTGTAGATGACAGCACTGCAGCAGCAGACATGGCTGTAGATGACAACACTGCAGCAGCAGACATGGCTACAGATGACAGCATTGCATCAGACATGGTTGTAGATGACAACACTGCAGCAGACATGGCTGTGGATGGCAACCCTGCAGAAGACACTGCTGTGGATGACAACCCTGCAGCAGACACACCTGTGGATGGCAGCCCTGCAGCAGACATGGCTGTGGCTGGCAACCCTGCAGAAGACGTGGCTGTGGATGGCAACCCTGCAGCAGACACACCTGTGGATGGCAGCCCTGCAGCAGACATGGCTGTGGATGGCAGCCCTGCAGCAGACATGGCTGTGGATGGCAACCCTGCAGAAGACACTGCTGTGGATGACAACCCTGCAGCAGACACACCTGTGGATGGCAGCCCTGCAGCAGACATGGCTGTGGATGGCAGCCCTGCAGAAGACACTGCTGTGGATGACAACCCTGCAGCAGACACACCTGTGGATGGCAGCCCTGCAGCAGACATGGCTGTAGATGACAGCGCTGCTGCAGACATGGCTATAGATGACAACACTGCAGCAGCAGCAGCAGACATGACTACAGATGACAGCACTGCAGCAGCAGACACGGATGTGGATAACAGCACTGCAGCAGCAGATATTGCTACAGATGACAGCACTGCAGCAGCTGACATGGCTGTGGATGACAGACCTGCAGCAGACATGGCTGTAGATGACAGACCTGCAGCAGACATGGCTGTAGATGACAGACCTGCAGCAGACATGGCTGTGGATGACAGACCTGCAGCAGACACTGCTGTGGATGACAACCCTGCAGCAGACACTGCTGTGGATGACAACCCTGCAGCAGACACACCTGTGGATGGCAGCCCTGCAGCAGACATGACTACAGATGACAGCCCTGCAGCAGACACACCTGTGGATGGCAGCCCTGCAGCAGACACGGCTGTAGATGACAGACCTGCAGCAGACATGGCTGTGGATGGCAGCCCTGCAGCAGACACTGCTGTGGATGACAACCCTGCAGCAGACACACCTGTGGATGGCAGCCCTGCAGCAGGCACGGCTGTAGATGACAGCGCTGCTGCAGACATGACTACAGATGACAGCACTGCAGCAGCAGACATGGCTACAGATGACAGCCCTGCAGCAGACACACCTGTGGATGGCAGCCCTGCAGCAGACATGGCTGTGGATGGCAGCCCTGCAGCAGACACTGCTGTGGATGACAGCCCTGCAGCAGACACACCTGTGGATGGCAGCCCTGCAGCAGACACACCTGTGGATGGCAGCCCTGCAGCAGACACTGCTGTGGATGACAGCCCTGCAGCAGACACACCTGTGGATGGCAGCCCTGCAGCAGGCACGGCTGTAGATGACAGCACTGCTGCAAACATGGCTACAGATGACAGCACTGCTGCAAACATGGCTACAGATGACAGCACTGCAGCAGCAGACATGGCTGTAGATGACAACACTGCAGCAGACATGGCTATAGATGACAGCACTTCAACAGACACAACTGTAGCTGGCACTGCAGCAGCAGACATGGCTGTAGATGACAACACTGCAGCAGACATGGCTATATATGACAGTACTGCAGCAAATACTGTTGTGGATGACAGCACTGCAGCAGCAGATATTGCTGTAGATGACAGCACTGCAACAGCAAACATGGCTACAGATGACAGCACTGCAGCAGCAAACATGGCTACAGATGACAGCACTTCAGCAGACACAACTGTAGCTGGCACTGCAGCAGACACAACTGTAGATGACACTGCAGCAGATAATACACTAGATACAAGTAAAAACAACAGCACTGCACACACAGTTGTATCCAACAGTACAACAGTCATAACAGACCATGACAGTACAGCAGACAAAAGCACAGCAAACACTGCAGGTGGCAGTGCAGCAGAAATAGCTGTACCTGAAAGTACAGAGCCTCTGGACGACAGCAGTATTCCAACCAATGAAGAGAGATGTGGCGGGTCTTTCCTTCTGGTGAGAGAACTTGTCATATGTGGCGGTCAGTTCAGACAAGAATCATTCGACGATGAAGATTATGAGGATGGTGAGTTCTTAATTGTATAAAGGTACAGTACATTACATGTATCAGAGAGAGGAATCACTTAAAGAACCAGTTGATGTTAATTATCAATCAATCAAATATTCTGATTTGTATTGTTGCCAGAAAATTAACATGTAGGTTGTGAGTGCTTTCTCTAGGACACCATTGACAACAAAGTAGAACTAATATTTCCCACTTGAAATGCAATTGACAGTTGTATTTTGAGCTACTGTATTCAGTTCCTCCCTAAAGTAAAACTCCAGTGAGTCATAGACAAGATTTGTGAAGTCAGCCAGAATGATATTTAGGCTCCAACACCATGAAGATGTTTTCAAACATTCCCACAGGATCATATAAGGGGCTTGGAAGGCTTTTTAACAGTTTTTGCAAGCTTGGGCAAACTAGCCACTGCCACTAGGTGGTGCCAAAGGTTTTCAGACCCAGATCATTCCACATTCTTCCCGACTGCTCAGAATCATGATTGGAATTGCAGTTTGGGGTTCAGATTTGGGAACTCCAGCTGTGGATGCTTTGTACGTTGGACAAGCACTAGGTTCCCATCCTTATCCTCTTGTGGCGAGTCCTAATTGGCTTCGGCCCCTCTCTTGTTCCATTTTTGCATCACTTTGTCAGATAGGATTTAAAGGCTTGAACCCACTTTGTGGATATTCAACCAAGTGGATATCCACCATAGTGGATATGGTGATAAAGCATGGTACCTCCCAGCTCAAGTTGAATTTGTTTTCCCAAAACTATACTCACCTAGTTGTGCTTGCGGGGGTTGAGCTTTTGGCGCTTGGGTCCCGCCACTCAACCGTCAATCTACTGGTGTACAGATTCCTGAGCTTCTCAAGCTCCATCATATCTACATTTGAAACTGTGTATGGAGTCAGTCTCCACCACATCACTTCTTACTAGTGCATTCCATTTACTAACTACTCTTGACACTGAAAACGTTCTTTCTAATGTCTCTTGTGGTTCATTTGAGTATTCAGCTTCCACCTGTGTCCCCTTGTTCGTGTACCACCCGTGTTAAATAATCCATCCTTGTCTACCCTATCAACTCCCCTGAGAATTTACCAGCCTCCCCTAGGCTGGTAAATAAGCAGTTGCAAGGGGGTGAGGATTTGACACAGCTTTTAGCAGTACCTTTGGTAATCATTCTTACCAGGACTGAACTTTTCTTCATTGCCTCCTTAACAGTTCATATGGCCAATGGGTCATTTGAAAAGCCCTCTGTGGCCCTGATGCCTGTTATCATGCTAGACTTTTCATGGCTCCTGTGTAGCATAGTAGCTTCTTAGCTTATGGAGAAACTGAATAACTGTGCCCATTAAGGTGCTTTTCACATTGACTCAATTTTGAGTTTTTCCATGGAAGATTTGGCAGAAAAGTCATTGATATAAGAAGACCAACAGATATTTCCAGACCTAACTATTGATAGGTACAGTATGCCGTTTCATTGTAACTGGATGTCTAACTATGGACACAATACAGTATGCTACCCTGTGTATTACTTGTACACCTCTTTACCTCTGTGTTGCTAACAAAAACTCCCATTAACAGATCGGTTTGAGGATGTGGAGCGGATGTCAGTGCGAACATTGAAGGGAGCAACCCGAAGCCTTCAATTTGTTTTAGAATACGATACAAGTTGTCCCACACTAAAAGTGGAACCAACGCCAAAGCCCCCTGCCAAGAAAACTGTCACATTCTTACAATACCTTCTAGGATGGTATCGTTGAAAACAAACAAAAAAGATGTAGCTGGTTATACATCTTCAAACTTTAATTTAAAAACACAAGTTAGAATTCAGAATATTACATTCTTTTTGATCTTTTAACAAATTTACTCGCATGAATTTAACATTTTTCAAAATTCAGAGTACTGTATATAGCTATTTATCCACCTTTTTACTTTTTATTTATTTTACCATGTATTCACGATTAGCAAAACATTTCTGTATGCAAGGCGAATGCATGGCTTCAGGATTGAGGATTCTCAGGTTGCTCATATAGTATAGTATTACCATTGCTATTAATACCATGCCAAAAACTGCTAAATACCCTTCAAATTCTAGCAGCAAAATAAAAATGTGTAATATGATATCAGAGAAGTACTGTATAAGAAGGCAGAACTGTGCTAATTATAACAGAACAGGATTTTCTCATCTACAGGTAAGGTAGGGAATTATAAATTTACTTATCTACAAGTATTGATAAGAAAAATTCTCCATGCTTGACATATTAACAAATGGAAAAATCCTGTATTATGTTATAAGCAGCATTTGGCCAAAGTTCTAACTGGTGTCGATCAGTGCACACAAACTTCCTAGACATGATAAAAGGTAATGAAAGCCTATATTAGTTTTTCAAGTACAGTACTGTATGTCACATAGTCTGATGGAAGGCATTCATAGCAAAGAATAAGTCACAATAACATGGCTCAAAACAAATAACCCAATCGACATGTATGAAATGACAGGAAAATTACAAGCTTTTAGTCTATGCTGGACCTTTACTGAGGGAGGGAATTATCAAGGGAAAAGCACCAGGCCATTAAGGCTACATAGCACTGGGAAGGGGTCAGGATAAGGATTTGGGATGGGATGGAGGGGAAAGGAATGGTGCCCAACCACTTGGACGGTCGGGGGATTGAACGCCGACCTGCATGAAGCAAGACCGTCCCTCTATCGTCCAGCCCAAGTGGTTGGACTGGACCTTTACTGAGAAGGCTAGACAGTTTTGACCAAGTTTTAAGGCCAGGCCAAAGCGACATCACTTTCCTTTCATATATGTAGGTCAAGTTGTTTGTGTTCATACCAATGAGCATCAATTATTTGTAGATGCTGATAATAGAGTAGTATTATAATAAGTACCTATTAATATATTTATTTTTAGCTTACATGCCTGTAATATTAAAAAGTGCTAAAATAGGATGGATTGTGTGAGAAGTGTAGCAAGATATGCAGTGAATGTTTCAGTTGGTATGCTTGTGTTTCTGGAATAGTAATTTCAAGTCTAATTAACATTATCAACCTTTTACAGCATAACTGATTGCAAATATAACTATAGTACAGTATTAATACATATTACAAGTACACAGATGCACGTACACAGCATGTGCATACAAGTGCAGTGGTATGATGTCTTGGGCATTTTATATTTCAAGTCAAATATTTACATAATTATAGTACATGTATTGATGCAGTATCTGATGTGACTGTGTTAATTAATGTACTCTATACAGCCAATCTTCACAGTTCTGCAGTGGGGATAATATACTGTATCACCTTGTCAATAAATTTTATATTTATTTATGCTTGTATTGTACAAAAAAAATCATAATTAATAATAAATACTTGTCAGGGAACAGGCAGCCAAATTTATACATACAGTACATGTTAGGGGAGCCGGTGGCTGAGCAGACAGAACACTGGACGCGTGATCCTGTGGTCCCGGGCGCCGGCGAGAAATGATGGGCAGAGTTTCTTTCACCCTGATGCTCCTGTTACCTAGCAGTAAATAGGTACCTGGGAGTTAGTCAGCTGTCACGGGTTGCTTCCTGGGAGTGGAGGCCTGGTCGAGGACCGGGCCACGGGGCCACTAAAGCCCTGAAATCATGTCATGATAACCTCAAGATAGGCTTATATTGAGGTTCCTCACCCCCCCCCCTGGGGTCAAATTACTGACTCTGCCCAAGATGCAACCCCAACAAGAAGCTGATTAACTCCTAGGTACCTATTTACTGTTAAATGGACAGGGGCACGAGGTGATAAGAAACGTGAGGGGTCCTTCCCATATAGCCTAGATAAGCGAGCTTAGACAGTAATTTGTTTGTTATTGGAACTTGTAGACAAAATACTGTTATTAATATCCCTGTAAACATTCTTCATATTTTGTAGTACACCAGACATTTAAGTCCAGGTAAGTTAAAGCAACTCTAGTATTTACCGTATAGTATAATTTATACAAAATAGTTATATACAAATGTATAGTCAGCTTTATATACATTTTTTGCTATTAACTAACAACATGGATGCAAAAGTCACATTTAACCTTCATCAAATCTTTTGTCTATTTGGGAACCACTGGTCTAGAGGTTCACAAATGGGCTCTTGTACTTCACAAAATGTCTTTGTTTTCATTTGAATAATTTAATCCTAGAATCTGTGTCTCAACATTTAAATACACAGTCATTGCCAAAAGATTTCAAAAGTGACCTTTCAGAAAGTCATTGTTCGAAACCTGTTGATTCTGAGTGCCTGATCAAGTGTCACAGTAAAGATCACAATGTCTCATTCAGTGAGAAATACCTTGTAAATGTATCCAATTTTGAAGATTCAAAATTAGAATTCTGAAAAATGTACACATGTTGAAAAAATACAATGGAAGCAAGGACGAGAAATAAAATAGCTTTTTCAGTCACAAATGCAGAACAGGGAAGCTTAAGATGTCTTTTAGACACCCCAGTTACACCTTTAACATTATAACTCCATATAAATCTATAACGTAGGCATGGTCGGCCGAGCGGACAGCACACTGGATTTGTGATCCTGTTGTCCTGGGTTCAATCCCGGGCGCCGGCAAGAAACAATGGGCAGAGTTTCTTTCACCCTATGCCCCTGTTACCTAGCAGTAAAATAGGTACCTGGGTGTTAGTCAGCTGTCACGGGATGCTTCCTGGGAGTGGAGGCCTGGTCGAGGACCGGGACGCGGGGACACTAAAGCCCCGAAATCATCTCAAGATAACCTCAAGATGGATCATTAATTCCCCTGAGCTTCAGTAGTAGTCGGGGAATGTCAAAAATTCCAGTTTGGCAGCAGGCTGCTGCTTCTGGATACTTTCCTTATTAAGACTACTCAATAGCTCGGTCAATAGGGCGTCGGCCTCACACGCGCGGGGTCTGCGGCTTGAGTCTCCTAGAGCCCGGGCGAATGGAATTATACCTCCATAATTACACTTGAAATTTGAAGCTAGATTCTAACTGCATTCATTCCAATTCTCTTTTTAGTCACTTAGAATTTTTCAAAACCGTGTTTTTATAGACAAGCATGCACAAACATGCTGAAAATATTCACCTACACCACATTCCTCACTTTCATAGAGTGGAAATGCAACAGGAAGGAGAACTAAATGGTAAATAATATAATGAACGAATATGTATATTAAAAATAGCACCTATTAATTCATTATATAAACATACCCTATTAAACAACTTCACAGGTTAACAAGCACCACCACTTGTCTACACCAAGTATTTAATTTTGTAGAAGTTTTGCTTAGGGTGGTAACGGCAGCTTGTGTGGAAGGCCAGGTGCCACTCACAATACCTTCAACTCCTATTTTCCTAAAATAGTATACAGTACTTGTGCATTCTTGCTAAGTAAGCAATTTCCCCCCCCCCCCAATGACAGTGAGAAACTTGCCGACTGATTATATACGAATGTTATTAAAAGCCAAGGTGTCATCTGTGTTACTGGAGGCCAGTGTTGTTCACCACAAGGTACTGATATGTTATCACTCACATCCTGACTGGCAAGTGATATATCAGGTATTTTATAAGCAACAAGCATCACAAGGTTAGTGTCAATCTGGCACCCACTAATACATTAGACTGGCAAAGCTGATAAAAGGTCTAATTACAAGCTCTGGTTCAGTCAGTGAAGTACATAGTGACACTAATGGAATGTATATACAGAGTACTCCTGTGCTACTGGAGTACATTCACTAATACATCAACTGATTTCTAGTTGATGAGCCTGAAAGTCTATCATAGTGAAGTTCAAAAATGATCACCTGTATTCACTAAGATACAACAGATCAGAATGTAATCTGTACTCTCAGCCAAATTATATACATGCATATATTAAGAGGCTCAAATGTAGCCAACTGTAAGTTTCTTTGTTATGTCTAATAATGCCATTTTCCTTGAGAACTTTTCCGTCTTACCTGATTATTCTTACATTACATAATAGTTAGACTTGCAGTGAGCTGAAAAAAAGAAAAAAAAACAATTACAAATTTATTATATTTCAGGGACAATGATTATATTACAACTTATGCTTATCTACATACATGCACTCTGTCATGCATCATAATGGAAGGTGGACGGACACAGCATTGTACACCTGACTACGTAGATCTTGAACATCTACTCCCTAATGCTATCTTTTCATCTCATGCTCTCCTTCCTCAAGCTTCACGTACAATAAACCTCCAGGTATTGTGCTATCATATAGCACAATATATATGTGTGACTCGACCCATACACCTTCTGGATCACACTTATTTCCTCAAATAATCAATGCAAAACTTTCACACAAAAGTAGCAAACTTTTCAAAGTTTCTTTAACAGCCATCGCTAACCAATTTTCAACCCTATTTGGCCAATCATTCATGCATAACTCTTCCATATACCAAAAAATTTACACAATTTTTTACCTATAAACTCAGTCACCAAGTCACTGTCTGTGTTCATGGATCCTGTGATATCTTCATTCTCCACCAGTGGCAGGAACAGTTGAACAAACTCGACAGTGTATGGCGGTGCTACAATCTCCAGCACCTATAATCAAAGAAATTATTAATTTGGAAATGTGATTTTCATGCCTACCACAGCATCGCATTCATTACATTTTCTATTTTCATTAGCTGATAGGGAGGCAGCAGCCTTGAAGATTTACACAGTACATGAAAAAAGGTTAAACAGAAAAAAATTGCACCAATTAATTCACCATATCTTACACATAGCATCAAAGAGATGCCTCTATGACTATCATGAGTTTCATATACTGTACTGTAATGTATTAAAATGCCAAACTGCTGTCAATTAGTATTGTTTCCTTATACTTCTCCAGCACCATTTACATTCAATGCAACTTCTTCACTTCATCATGTCTTACTATCATCTTGGCCTTCCTCTCATCTTCTACCATGAAATTCTATACCTGCTTGATGGGGTTCTGGGAGTTCTTCTACTACTCAAGCCCAGCCCGAGGCCAAGCTCGACTTGTGAGAGCTCTTGAGGTTATCTTGAGGTTATCTTGAGATGATTTCGGGGCTTTTTAGTGTCCCCGCGGCCCGGTCCTCGACCAGGCCTCTACCCCCAGGAAGCAGCCCGTGACAGCTGACTAACTCCCAGGTACCTATTTACTGCTAGGTAACAGGGGCTTTCAGGGTGAAAGAAACTTTGCCCATTTGTTTCTGCCTCGTGCGGGAATCGAACCCACGCCACAGAATTACGAATCCTGTGCGCTATCCACCAGGCTACCAGGCCCCCTACGAGGCTCGGTCCAACAGTTTGGTCTATGTTAAACTTTCATCATCAAAACTGTATTCCTTCTCGTTGAACATTACCAAAAAACGGATCCTCATTATCTATGACTTCGGTAATCACAAAATTCACTATCCACGGGATGGGTACTATATTTTGTGAATTATTATATAAACACAAACAATACCACCTCAATTATCAAACTTCGCCTATTTTACACATTTTTTTATATTGAAATCTTGCTAGCTTTTGTGATTTATTTTTATATTTTTTATTTTTCTCTAATTTTCATGTTATGCAGTTTTGTGGGTTAAATCCCTCGACTAAATATTCTCAATTTCTGTAACCAAAATATTCCCTGGAAAATTTAAAGATAATGTTTACTCTCATCTTTCATTAGTAAATATACATATACTTTAAAATGTACAGTATCTTTATGGCTGGGAAGAGAGCAAAACTTTATTATAAAGTACAGTACAGAATGAAGTTTTATTGAAAAAATAGTGCAAAAACTTGGACGTTAGGAGAATCCCATACTGTGTAATATTAGGTTAAATGGCTATGTGGGCTTTCAGGAGGTGAAGACAGTCTCACAGACCAGGTAATCACCAAGAAAGATTGACATTGGGCCATGTTGCAGTTACATGTTATCCTTCCCTCTCTGAGGGAGCAAAATTATGATACTGTATTGTGATCCTAGGAAGGCAAACAAAATCATTATGGGACTTATTGTTACCACTAAATCAGTATCTTTAGCTAAGTGGACTTAGCACAGAAAGGATAACTTTAGGCAGTTTCTAAAATTTATTTCTACTTTCACTATTAAACTAACTACATACAGCACAGTTTTAGAAACCATCCCTCATACATGTACAGTATATGGCATCTGAAATAATTATCTTTAAGCATTCTTGCAATACTGTATAAGGAAAATAAATAGCTTTTATAAATAGTATTCTTGAGATATGGCACTGGAAAATATGTGAAACCAATCTATCCCTACTTGAGCTGCCTAATAAGCATAGCCATTCCAGATAAGTAAGCTTGTATATTCAAATAATCCATTAGGAATAAATTCCACCAACAAAATAGTTAATACAAAAATGCGTAATATTTTTCACACACATACCATAGTGTGATATGTACTGTAGACTTGAGTAAAGTACTTGCCTCCCGAACAAAGTAGCGGATGAGAGAGATGTCAGTGTCACCCTTGGTAGAACAGCTCTTAATGTACTTCATGACTGGAAGAACACACCCACGACTCAACAAATTTACCATGCGGTCGAGCAGCATCTTCCGCAGCTCAAGCTAGAGATGGCAAGGAAAGAAAATTTACACCAATATTATTGAAACAAATCTTTCTATATAGATAGATTTGTTAAATACTGTAATAAGTTAATCTCTCGGTTGTGGCTGGAGTTACATTTACCATTGGCTTCCTTCTCCAACTACCTTATTAGACTCTACAATGAACAAATCCACAAGGGCCGTGACGAGGGTTCGAACCTACGTCCGAGAGCATCCCACACTGCAGGGTCCAAGTAAGGGCAGTAAAACTTCTGGTTACAATTCTTTTACCATGTCGTAGTGCAGTTGATTAAGGCAGCGTCTGAGATGCTCTCGGACGTAGGTTCGAACCCTCGTCACGGCCCATGTGGATTTGTTCATTTGATGCATCACGCTAGACTCTGCAATGTTACGTGTCATGGTGAGTGAACAGGTGATCAGAATCAGGTGCCAGAATGTATCTTTGAAGACCCATATTGGCTGCTGGCTACATGAAGCAACTGAATGGCCTTTGATAAGGGAGGTGCAGTTTATAATCATACAAATAATGTTCAGTATTTTATCAGTTTTAACCTTAATATTATTCCTCAGTATTTGGTAAATGTAAACAAATTTCAGCATTATAACAGTGAAGACAATTTTTAAATCATTACTCTCTATTTTGACAAAGCTAAAGATGTTTTTGAAACTTGTTTGAAAAGATGGGAAGTTGCCATATAAAATTACTATACAGTACTAAAATTTGCCCACAACAGAACTGCATACCCATAATTGTAATAGGAGGCCTTCCTTTTCCATTCATAAGTGTTCATAGTTTCATGCCAGCGCACAAAAGTTGGCATGCCAACCAAAAACAAAACTGACAATTTGTGAAATGGTGAAAGATGGGGATGTTTTCTTAGGCTTAAGAGCTGAATATTGCACAAATTAGAGGAAAAAATGGGGAAAATTAAAAAAATTCAGATTTACTTGAACAAGGATCTCCAGATCTTGAAACTCTGACTCAAACAGTTCTATGAGGAGACTGAGAACTCTGCTATGGAGGAGAGGATGAATGGACACTACTTCGTCCAGGAGAGCCAGGTGGGTGGGCGTTGACTCGGTGCACAGCTTGAAGTAACTTGGTTCCTTAACTACACATTCTATCCATCGGACAAGACCAACACTGACAACAGGGAACCTGAGGACATTTTGCTGATTAATGTCTACTGTTAGTAATAGTGAACCAAGTACATACAGCATGGTCAAAGCTGCCAATAGTAAAATAATGCTGAAATACCCTAAGAGCACTAAAACACTATACAGTATCTTGAGGTTATCTTGAGATGATTTCGGGGCTTTTTTTTTAGTGTCCCCGCGGCCCGGTCCTCGACCAGGCCTCCACCCCCAGGAAGCAGCCCGTGACAGCTGACTAACACCCAGGTACCTATTTTACTGCTAGGTAACAGACCGTCCTCCCAGTACAGTATACGTGTGAGCAAGATCCACAGCCATGAATTGCAGTATTATATAATTCATTAATTTGATGCTCATTACAGCTTACCTAATACACTGATATAAAGTATTGATTTCAGCTATAAGTTCCATGGCTGACTTTCCACCCTGGCAAATATTGTGAACTTTCTCGATGGCTTGTTGAGTTGGCTTCAAGTCATCCCGGTTCACCTGAGATAAGAAATAACACAACTTACAGATTTTAAAGAGAGAGCATTTATCATTCATTACAAGGGAAGTTCTAACAATCAGTAGTAAATAACCAACAATCTTCTAACAAATAGGTAAAATAATTAGCAAAGTAGACTTTTATTGGAGTTTTACTTTAATGACAGTAAAAGTTATTCAATATAACGGATAAACTCACAGTGTCATTTATATATTTACTACTAGTTTTCAGTAAGCAAGTATAATTTAGATTTTTCTATACAAGTTTGCTTCTAATTTTCCATATTCACACTTACACTAGGTACATTCTCTTATGTGTATAATATTTCACTTCCTTCTTTAATATCTCAATATTAACTGACAATTGGTGATCTCGAAGTAGCAACTCATAAGATTCTTCCAGCTTTCGTATAATCAACACAAACCTGCTACTGAACATAATGAAATAAACCAGTGTTGAATGTAATGAAACGCCATTTTCTGGGTGAGACCCGGAGGCTCCCCGGAGCTTACTAGGCTGATATGCTAATGTCAGACTTTGGCATCAGTCATGTATGTGGAGTTCTGTGGGCCTACCAGGGACCACAAGCCAGAATCTGGCCCCCCCTCAGAGAGGCATGGGGAGCAATGGCCTATAGAAACCCCCGTGTGGTTGGAAGCATTCTTTGTCTGCCATCGACTGGGTCAGGCACCCAGAAAGGTAAGCATCCCAAAACAAACCCCTATTCTGGTGAAAATATTGCTATCAAAAGCCGAACAAGTGGATAGAACTTCCCCTAAAAGAAACGAGCAAACGAGCATGATGTCACACATTGCCGCGCCGCTGTGTGACAGCGGCGCGGAACAAGACTATTGCCTAAAATTACCTGTCTGGGTCTGTTTCCTTTCTTTGGTGTTTCGTACACGCTGGCACTGTAGCCAAGAAGATAAAAATACTTGGCCTTGTGTTCTTGATTCACCTTGCTCCCTGGCTTAAACAAGGCATCTATCAGCAGCTCTGTCAGGAATGAAAACCACCCTTAACTCAAATTATATAACAAGATACTGAATATATTTACTAGTCAGAAAGGACAAGGTGGTGGTTATATGAATACGAAGGAGCTATAGAAATAGTGACAGTTACAACCTTACGTTTAGGTAACGAGCATTAACTTACCTAATAGTTGTGGGATACGTATTAGGTCAACCGGAGGTGGGTCTGTGGCACTGTATAACTTGAACAATACAGTTATGTCTGCGGGGTTGAGAGCATTTCGTGCAAGCATAGGTGCCAGTGCCTGGGCTGCTCTTGGGTGTGCCATGGCACCATTGAGAGCCAGCTGAATCGGTGTGACATTAAGGCCACTGCCCAAAGAGAAAGATATTAACATCAAATGCTTTCTTTGCTGGTCAGTACACTGTAGCGTGTAAAATGGTGAACAATGAAACTACCTGAATGGTGTGGATTTAAGTGTTTCAACTCTCATGATATTTCTAAATATGATTCTATCAAACTTACAATCTCTGAACAGAGATGATATTAGTCGTGGTGGACCATATCATTGAATTGGGAGGTATCCTAAGATCAGCCATGCAATGCCATATTTATTTATTTATTTATATATTTTTTCTCTATTGAGCATTTTATCTCATAATATAATATTGTATAATATTATATAATTGTATATTATTATATATTGTATATTATTATAATAATCTACTGTATAATCCAGTGTGGGGTCAACTGCTGCTGGAGTCACACCTTCCGAGGATGGCTGCCCACCACTCTTAACATGCATTAGGTTGTGAATTAATCTACTATAATTAGCTTTCTGAAAATCTAGAACTCTAATCCTAGTCTTTTCTTATGCAATTTATCCATCAAGCCTTATAATCCCTTTTCCGTTGCTCATTTTATAATACTTGTATAATTATCATCCCTTGGTTGGCTCTGTAATGTGCAGCTTGAAAAAAAAAAAGTTTTCAACTACTGTATTCTCAAAAACCTTTCTGCCCCAGTATTTCATATTATATTTCTACAGTAAAATTGGCTAAACTTTAAGTCATCTACAATGCTGATATCACTTCCATTAGACATCATTGATATTTCTATCCAAATATGCCTCTCTTAAACTGTGCAGGTTGGGCTGCCTCAAGATACCCAAACTGGCCCAAGTAGGTACAACATTTCAGCCAAGTGGGAGGAACCAAAACACTCGGGTGGGAGGAACCTAAACACTCGGGCGGGAGGAACCAAAACACTCGGGTGGGAGGAACCAAAACACTCGGGTGGGAGGAACCAAAACACTCGGGTGGGAGGAACTAAAACACTCGGGTGGGAGGAACCAAAACACTCGGGTGGGAGGAACTAAAACACTCGGGTGGGAGGAACCAAAACACTCGGGCGGGAGGAACCAAAACACTCGGGTGGGAGGAACCAAAACACTCGGGTGGGAGGAACCAAAACACTCGGGCGGGAGGAACCAAAACACTCGGGTGGGAGGAACTAAAACACTCGGGTGGGAGGAACCAAAACACTCGGGCGGGAGGAACCAAAACACTCGGGTGGGAGGAACCAAAACACTCGGGCGGGAGGAACCAAAACACTCGGGCGGGAGGAACCAAAACACTCGGGTGGGAGGAACTAAAACACTCGGGTGGGAGGAACCAAAACACTCGGGTGGGAGGAACCAAAACACTCGGGTGGGAGGAAATAAAACACTCGGGTGGGACTCAAGTGCACTCTACTCACACTTGACAAAAACATGTATAGTTATATTAATAAATATTACTGGGATTATTGGCAAGCAAATATTACATTTGTACCGGTTTCTAGTAAATAAATGTATAGCAAGACTTGTCAAAACTTACTTGTTAATGGCATATTTAGTAATTTCCTGCTGCAAGCGTCTGATGTTATTGCCACCTTTTGTCTCCTGCGAGAGAATCTGCAGCATCACCTGGGCATAGATATAAGTGTGCTGTCCATGACACACCATTTTCTGAAAAACATTTTCCAAAATATTTTAAATTACCGTACAGTATATACAAAATTCTGAAGAGCGTGTGAAGCATTGAAGCAATGCATAAAATCCAATTACCTAAATTTTAACGAACTTGAAGGAAAAGAAAATACCATATACTTATAAATGATTTCAAAGATCCTTGCAAAATCATATGTTACCATCCAACCCACACATTTCCAGATGTGTGGGTTGGATATTAACGCTTCAGCCATGTTATTGGCACTCATCATCTGCACAAGTTAATATAGCCTGTTGTATGCTTGAAGCTCATTATGAAAAATGGGTAAAAGGGGTTATATATAAAATCTATATAAAGAGTTGCCAGGGGATATATTTTATTTTATTTTCTCTGTCAGTGAATATACAGTCATCAAACTGTATAACACACAGGAAAGAGAGAGAGAGACCTACAAAGGTGTATTGTAGGTAAAATAACTGTGGTCAGACACGAGAGCCAAGGGATCCTAAGCGTGGTATTGTATATGGTCACCAAGAACAAATACAGCATCCCAATGAAGATGTTACTAAAGCATGGCAACACCATGCTACCTTGTTCATTAACTCACAGCAAACTCCACGACTGCCTTGTGTCTGGAATCTTCTGGTGACTGAAGAAAGTTGGATGTAGACGTCTTGAGAATTCTTGAGAAAACCTCAATTTGCTGAGCTGCTGTTGATATGCTAGTGATCTCACCCTGGAAACCTGCATCTGATATCAACTGTAAAAAAAGTAAAAAGGCATTACTATATTTCAGAGGAACTTGAGGGAGAGGATCAAGTCTGTGAGCAATAACCAGCTGACAAGCCATCACAATCCCTTCCTTGTTAATAACAATCTCAATATTTCATGTCAGTTTAATTGAAATGGCTTCAGTTCACATTGCTAAATAATAAATGCCTTTCTTGCAAATAAGAATTTGGATATTTCCTGGCCATCGCTTAATTGAAATGATTTTATTTCACATTTCTAAAATAATAACATAGCAATCAAAATACATAACGGTAATCATGCTCTTCACTTAGGAGGTCTTCGTTCTTGCATAAAAATATTACTGTATTGCCTATGATCACGTGCACCAGCTTCATGTTACTTAATAAACCAGATCTTATAAATGTACCCGCCATATTTTATCATACTATACAGCATTATTTACACAGACCATGCCTGTCCTGCGAGCCTTCATCCTATGTATCATGTGTTCCCGTTATTCCTTGTTATCTTACCTTAATGGTGAAATTCAACATGAGACATTCAGGAAACTCTTCAGCCAGCTGGTAAACAACTGAGCGCCAGGTACTGTGCTCAATCAGTTCAGTCAACCATCCAGGTGCCTGAAAGGGAAAAGAGTAATTTGGCTCAATAATTCTTTGTTGTGTTAAACTATTGTACCATCATTTGTTGCTTCATATTAAGACAACAAATATAGTCTAAATCAAACTTCGTGAATAATTTCGGAGCAATACAATTTTGTTCCAAATTAAGATTTAAAAAGTTGGAAGCATATACAGTATTAAAAAACAGTCTAAAATAAAATTACCTGTAGGTATGCTATATTTTAAGAACAAATTTGTACAGTGTTCTCAGTGATTGAAAACCAAGCCTTCTATCCCAGTAAAATGTACATCTAAGTAACACAAAACTTTACAAAATAATCTAATGAAGCTACAGTGACTGCATTTTATGTTTACATTTATATATTCACATATTTAAGAAACAATATGGCATTACCCAAAAGTTGTAGATACTTTTTAAGCATTTACAAAGTTTTCTGGGCTCCTGGCCCCCTCAGTAGTTTCTCTGAACTTACAGCATTGGCATTGTAGGCCACAATCAATATGCCAGGATAATGGAACAAATTATCCACCAGAGGCAAAGCCATCATCTTGTTCCTTCAATGAGGCAAGGGAACACATTAGTATCATAGATCAATTCCTACCATGGTGACCAAAAAATTACATCACAAGTCAACCTCTGAAGGTCAAAATGAAGTCACAAATCACTTAACTTTCCTCTAAGAATGTTTGGAAATCACAGGACTAACGAACAAATCTATTCCCTCCCTGATTAACACCAGGTGGCAGCCTAAACCACTGCAAGCTCTGGTGAGGCAACCACATCACTCGCTTGCTTGGTGCTCTTATAGATAACTGCATATGGTTCCTGCAGAAGGCTGCTGCAATATCTCTAAACTAGCTTCCCTTCCTTTGAATTTGGATATCCACACTCTTGAGAGATTCCTTTTCAGATAATGCTTTAGAACTTCATCGATGAAGTGAGGCCTGAAGTGGGAGTTGATGTCGTTGGCGAATATGAATGATGGGGCTGTCTCCACCTGCTGTTGTGGGCAGGGACTGGTGTCAATCAACGAGTTTTTTGCACTAGAGACATAAATTGCTAATGTTTTTTTTCATATTTATTGGTCACTTTACAGTATTGTTTCAGGTTACCAGCCAATTTTCATAGGCACCAGGCACTTATGTTCCAGTGGAGACTGCTATTATTATTCTTTTGTTAACAAACTCCTGTTTGAGCTATAATGTCCCTTTATTTTGGATTCCATATTAAGTGCACTTCTTAATTTTGTTAGCCAGTTGCTTTGCAAGCCTCCTGATTTTATAGTTTGCTTCAGCTTTCATTTCCAGGTTCTCTTCCCTGGCAATACTTGCAAAGATTGTTAGCCACTGGTCATCCTTGAGGAATTAAGAGTTTCTTCGTCAGGAAGACTTATTTCGAGATGACCCTTTTTGGGTAATACACTACTTTGGGACTGAAAGTTGTTATGAGGAGTCCTAGTGCATATTGACTGTGCAGTGCCTCTGGCTCATGCAGGAAGTGGAGCCTGGCACCTTTAGCTGGGTTAACACTTAAGAAAAGTATTAGGAGACCTTTTACATTATTAGTCTGTGATTCTTTATGCCCTCCCTCATTCATTGCAAGTGAAGGAGCTAGATGTCTGTAACTATATACTGGTATATATATATATACTTTGAGAGCTTGACAGTATCTCTGTTTTCTTTGGTGTGGGCTGTCCAATTCCTGTGCTTCAGAGTATTTGACTACTTTGTTGGAGTTGTGTGTAATTGGATCAACTTGTTTGCAGAGTTATTTGGTAATTTTATGATTATCAAACACTTCAAAGAAGGAAATTTTGTGACGTGTTGTGACTATCATTTTAAGGAAAGTCACCTTGGAAGTTGGTCAATCTGTGAGCCATACTCCATCCCCAGCCCACAGAGGAAGATGGTGTGAAATGGTACTTGCTTCCAATAAGCACACAATGTCCCAGAAGCCCGGCATATCTAACATGATCATACAGTTCCAGTGCCATAAGCAAGAGTAGCTACTGAGATAGCCAACCCAGATATAAAGAATGGTAAACCTATAAAATATCTCCCTCGTAATAGGGGGTAACACTATTGTATGAGAAATATAAATTATTTGTTTACCAAGATAACTGTACATAGGCTACAACAATGACGTTAGTCCAGTAATTCAAAACACTGATCACTAATACAAATTTTAAAAACTAAAAATATAACTTGACAATTATAGAATCTCACTGATAAAAACCTTCATTTGAAAAATAAAAAATTGGCTCTAAATCAAGTGTTATGACTCTCAACTAATGAACAAAATTTTTATACACACATCTCCCTCTTCTGTGAAAATAGTATCTGCCTTCTTTGGGTCAAATGTCTTCAAGATCATCTGTTTGAGGTGGTTTTCCACCATTGCTTGTACGTCATTAATGCTGGCACCTGTGGTAAAGCAATCATAACACTTCACTATGTACCACCTATGCTCATCTTATTTCCAGTATGCAACATTATTAATGTCATAACAATAGCTAATTAGATGCTTGGATCGTAATCAAACAAATGGGGTTTCCCAGGTCAGTGTATCTCAAGATATGAACAATGTGTAAAGAGTACTGTATTATATAGGCAATATAATGAGTAGAGAACTAGAAAAATAATGAGGTAAGACTGGTGTAATGAGCAATGTCAGCTGTAAGACTGGGAAAAGGAGGCATTGTTGGGGTGGTGCAGCCACACACAATGACAAACTGCTGACACCACAACACAGCCACACACACACGGCTGACACACAAAACACACCTGCCAAAATCAACCACTCAGCCATTAGGTTAGCCATCTGAGCCACGGCTTGGTAATTCTCCGACAGCATTTCAATTACTTGCTCAGGATTCCCACCTGCTTGAAAGTATCTGATAAAGACAAATTACATTTTTTTATTACATGACCTAACCTTCAAGGGATAAATCTTAACATGTTAGCTTCTGTCAGTTATGATACTGCTCTTGGTAGGTCTCTAAGCTGGACACTTACACACCATAAGTTTTCTATGGTTTAATAACTTCCTCAACTGTAAATGTTAAAACTAGTCGCCTCACTCTCTTTGCCCACTGCATAAATTTGTGCACCCGCAGGCAAAACAAAGTTCATCTTTACTATATATAGTTACAATATATTTATTTGGAATATCATCCAGTTCTTTGCAATGCTCCAGCAACGGTACGATGCTCAGCCTCGGTGATGGCTTCAATGAACAGTCCTTGTTTATCAAACATTTGTATGTTCCAGTCAAGAGTGAATAATATACACAATACAATCTGTTTGGACCATCCAGGAATTTGTAAGGGAGGGGGGGGGGGGTTATTAGAGTGAAGATGCACTGTTTTACATAATTTTACAAATTATTTGCCTTGTATAACAACACACTGGGAAAATAAAAGAATATTTAATAGTTATGCAATATTTTATGCTATATGCAGAGGGGGATGGCAGTTAAGATAGTCTTTAGCTTTGATAATTTTGGATGTTTGACTACTAAAAATTACTATTTCAAGGCCCATATTTTTTTGCATACATTCAATTTAGTAAGTAATTAGCGGATGACATTTTGATAATTATAAAAGGATTACAAATAATTCCAAGTAGTAGTGACAAACTGCATGAGCAAGATTTACAAATATAGGTCAAGGGAAAACTAATGAAGATGATTAAAGAAGAATTTGGGAAGTCACAAATCTTCCTTGTATACTGGCATGTTTATAAAGGGCAAAATCTTGGTTACCAAGATCAGTTCTGAACAGGGGAACTTGGACAGGCGGCATGGATAGGAAGTGGTAAAACGACACAAATGTTCGAGAAAATGTAGAACGTAAATGGAGATGAAACTCTCTCTTGGACTGACCTCTTTAGAGTAGAGAATATGCCAGGCTCCATGATGAAGTCCGTGCTTGAGAACTGCCGAAGGCAGTTGGACTGTACATCAGCTGGACTCATCGCTTCGTCTTCTTCCTGTCGGTTAATGAATACTACGTGTATTTAAAATTGCATTAAATGTTTTTGCATTCAGTTCAAATAAAATCATGAGTAGACTTGTCTATGTGGATTTTTTTTTAGTGAATAAGGTGCATGTCAAGTACAGTATTGTACAATACAGTACTGTGAATGTACTAAATAAGTAGTAGTAGTAATAGGCATCCTGCAGTCTCCCGAGACTGCAGGATGCCTACTATACATCTACACATAAAGGGAAAGATCTGGAGAAAAGAATAACAAGCACTTTGCTAAACCATACCAGAGGCTCAGCATCAGGGGTGTCGTCCCACACACGACTTTCAAATTCCTCCTCCATTCTGGCAATCTGAAAGAAAATTGTAAAGTTAGCACAAGCATCCTCTATTTTATTTGAAAAATTACATACTCTTCCATAATAATTTTATTAAACACTGAATATGTTGAAATAAGCTAACCTTTTAATTTTTATATGGATACCTAAGCTAAAAAATAAAGAATTGTGTTATCTAAATTTATTGGTTGATGACAATGGCATAGATTGATGAGGGAACTTATTTACCATGGTCACTGTTGCACTACAGTACTTGGATACAGCCTACTAATCACTATTGTGATTCAAGAAAACATAACATTCTAGCCTAACAACCTCTACATTCAACCCAAAAATAAAGATACGAGCACATATCAAAAGTTCCTTTCTGAGCACAGCACTTGACTGCTCCACAGGCCCGAGCAGAAGTATGGATAAAAGCTAGCACAGTTAGGGAAGGTGCACATTTCTGCACCAGAACAGCTAAGATTTTTCTTCAAATGTACAGTATTTTCTTTCTGGGGTATTTTGGTGTCATGGAACCACTGGAGGAAACTGCTGAATACTTAATCAGGTCCCAAGTGATATCTAGAACAATACCTTCAAGTAAACTGAAAACTCTTTCTATTATTACAATACAGTACTGTACTTTAAATTGCTGGAACAATCCAGCAGTGCACTTACTAGTTGGCAAGCCAGATCACTTTCCTCCATGTCAAAATAATTGTACACTTTTAAGAAGAGAAGTCATTACCCTGTGAATCGGTTATTAGTACAGGTTAACAGGCCAGTACTACTTTGAGTGACTGTATCATGATGGTTGAGAAACCCACACCACTTTTCCATAGGCAGACTACTCCAGTGGCCATAGTATATGTCCTTTACCTCCAGCTACTGTACATGTATCCAACTGCTGCCACTCGCCATTTATCATCATTCCTTTATTATTTATCCTTATGCACAAGGTGACTGTGTCGGAGAGCTTACATGAGAAAAAGTGTACAGGCACTAATGCTGGTTAGAACTCCTGTCCACAATCTTTATGGTGCGAGGACAATTGTTTGCCAGTTGTGGGCTACAGCTTATACTGTGGCCAGTCAAGGCCTAGCTTCAGAGATTATAGCTTGGATCGTACTGTGCTTGTACCCTGTTTTCCAGGTGACTCGTTATTCCTCAATATTACCGAGTTGAAACGAAGATTCTTTGAGGGACTGCTATAAGAACTATACAGTACCTGCATTTATTGTGTCAACACATGTCCATATATGTACATGTCTTTTCAAGAGATGCATAGCTGCCAGACATTTGTGACTAGTTATTGATTTCTGGACATCAGTCCAAAATGAGCCCATCTTACTGGGTTACTGTGGTGAACACGACAGCATTTTGCAAGTACAGTACTGTAACTTTAATGGAATTAATTGACAGGTTGTGAGCCAAACATATTCATCCTCATAATCTCTTTGATCTAGCTTTGCTTGAACACTTATGGAAAGTAACATCAATTCCTCTTCATTTTACTCAATGATTCCCATTATCAAGTCAATAAGTGTACCATAAGCATATTGAGGTCCTCCCCCCCTCCCCTAGGCCAACTGCCAAGATTCCCCAAAATGTGACCAACAACAGTTGTTTAACTCTAAGGTACATCTTTTACGGCTAGGAGAACTGAGGCATCAAGTGAAAGGAAATGTGCCCAATCAATTCTGTCCATCATGGGTCCTTCAATTATAAGTCAAAATGTTATTTCACATAATGCCTATGTTTACCTAGCAGTAAATAGAACCTTGAATTGAGCAACTGTTGTAGCAGCATCCTGGGCAATATCAATAGTCTAGGGTCTCCTTGAAGGTCTCGATAGGTATCACAGGCCTCCTGTTCCCAACTATGGAGAAACAAACAAAAAAATGTTAACAGCGTTCCTAAAGGTATGAGAAGACTGAATTACCGAGGACATGTTGGCGATTCCCACGGGGTCCGCCACCGCTCCTGATGACTGAAAAGCTCCCTGTTGGTGCCCTCCTTGCCTCGGCACTCACACCTGCTCTGCTTTATGGCTCCTCTGCTCGATATGTCCACTTATTGTTGTTTTTGCTTTAGGGGTGACGACAATGGTGGGATCGGATATGCCCAGGCATACCCGGCAAAGGCTAATCGCAAAGTCAAATAGTAAAATGATTGTTGCTTATCAGCGGAAACTAATGTGCCTCGCTGCCAATAAACACAGACAGGCAGACGATTGGAGAGCCCCAGGAGTCCGTCAGGGTGACAAGCACCGGCCCCGCCCCACACAGAAAACACTGGGTAGCAAAACCAACACTCGGCCCCCAACTAAAATGCAAAAGTCATCCAGTGTCCTCCGGCAGAGCAGAAGCCAGCCGCCCACCACGTCTGAGGGCACACCAGGAGCCCACCAAAACCCCGGCACCTCTCGCCGGACACAGTCACTACGCCAGAAGAACCAGCCAGAAAACGTTCAAAATCTATCAACTATCCAGTGACTCAAGGCGATATGTGCGCCAGGCGTCGCAACAATCCGGACCGTTGAACAGGAACGCCAAACTGTAGTATTATAATCCAAAACCGCGAAACGGAACGTAATCCGGCGGCTCCCAGGCAGAGGAGGTGTCCAGACGTCAGCCCGTCGTCAAGGTTAAACCAGGACCCGACTTATTGCGTTAACTAAGACAGGAAGGAGAGCGGGAGCAGCCTCGGGAGGACAGCAACAACAACACTGGCAGGTCACGCTACAGCGACACTCACTCTTCACCTTTATCGCTATTACTCTACACTTTTTGTAACTTCTTTTTTAAATAATAATATTTAAAACTATCGTTTTATTTATATTATATTTTACTATTATTTAGTGTTAAAATAAAAAGCAGTTTGTACTTCTATGTAATAGGGATATATTGCACTGCTCTTCAGAGGGATACAGGCACTGAAGTAATTGGATACTTGTACACACAAAACTAGTATGTTTTGTATGCATATTATTGCTCAATTTTAAAACCACAATATAATGATATTAACAGTTAAAATCTACTTAGCAAGCATACAATTATTAAATGAAGTAGAGTAATGTATTGTTGTGTTGATTTAGGGGCGACGACACTCGTGGGATGGGATGCGCCCCGGCGTACCCGTTAAGGGTGAATCGCGAAGCCAGGAAAGGTGGAACGCCAAGCCAAATCGCAAAACGAGTGACGCCAATCACTAGAAACTAATATGCCATACGGCAAATAAACGCACAGTCAGGCAGATGATTGAGGAGCCCCAGGAGTCCCTCAGGGGGACAAGCACCGGCCCCGCCCCACACAGAGAACACCAGGTAGCAAAACCAAAACTCGGCCCCCAACTAAAACGCAAAAAGTCATCCAGTCCCCGGCAGAGCAGAAGCCGGCCGCCCACCACGGCTGAGGGCACACCAGGAGCCCACCAACCCCCGGCACCTCTCGGCCAAGCCGGCCCCCGAACACCGTCACCCCGCCGGGAGAACCAGCCAGAACACGCCCCCCCAAAAAATCTATCAACAATTCCGTGACCCAAGGCGATATGTGCACCAGGCGTCGAACAACCGGACCGTTGAATAGGGATGCCCAACGGCAGTAGCAAAACCAAAACGCGAAAACAAGACGTGATCAGGCGGCCCCCCAAGGGGAGGAGGTGTCGACCAGACGTCCGCTCGACTTCAAGGTTGAACCAAGAGCATATATACTGTACCTACAATTTTTTCTTTTTTTCATTCCATGTAACTCATCATTTTTTTTGTCTATAAATTTTGCAAGTATTTACCTCCTTAAATTTTTCTTAGATTAATGACCTGCCCGAAACGCTGCGCGTAATAGTGACTTTACAAGACTGTAATTACCGTATTATGTATCTTCACATTCCCAATGTACATTCTTGTACATGCATAAATAAATAAATAAAAACACTTTAAACAGTCACTCAACATTGACGTATCTAACATTTGCGTTAGTGCCGTCATCGGGAAGATGCAAACCACACGTACCATAAAGAAGGTATACCATGAAGGTATACCATAAAGAAGGTACACAGTCTTAAAGTGGTTGGAATTTTTAAATAATTCAATTACAACATTTGGGTAAATACGTCTACCTTAGGGCAAAATAAAAAAAAGTCTTAGTGTAGCTCTAATTTATTAATAAAAGTTACGAAAAAAAGCATTTAATATACTGTCAACAGGCATCGGGTAACTGCCATCATTCTAGTAGCAACAGATCTGGATTTACACCCTTTATGTGTACTTTGAGCCTCACAAGGCCATGCATGGTTGACACCACCACAAACTTCTGGTCCTCCATCTTCACAACCAGTACAGAGTAAGGCTTTTCCACACTTATTTTGTACAGCAAGGTGAATCCCTGCAAGAAAACAAAAATTCAGCAATGGTAAAGAGTAAAAATATGGTACCAATTTAAAGAGATACCTAAAGATAACTACTTGTCAATTTAAAAATATTAGTTTACTAATGTATTAATTTATAGTATTAACAGAGGTGGGTTTGTTTGAAAAGTTAAACTACATTATCTTGTCAGAAGCTATGGTCCACTCCATTTCCCCACCATCCCCCAAATGAGAACTTTTGCCTCGTCCAAACCCTCCTCACAACTTGCCTCAGAATGGAAGTATTGACACACATACAAAGCGTTGTTAACAGTAGACACGAGCAGTAGGTAAAGGTTGTCATCCACACTCATCACGGCTTGATCCACTACTCCATATACAGCCAAAGACTGGAAACCTTCAAAATTTCTAGTCTTTTTATTGTATCTAAATATCTGAAAGTATCCATAAAGTTGTATAGGTTAAACTCCAGAATACTGGATGGCTGAATGTTAAGTATTTATGTCGCAGTTTAATGGCCCTAACAATTTAGGTGGGGGACTACAAGAGGTGAAAGATTTCTAATAAACATTTTGGTGTGCAACCAAGCGATGATTTAAACAAAAATTGGCAAAAAATACCCTTTCCATTTGACAGATTAACAAATTTCAAAGTAAAAACTTCAAAAAACTTTAGATAACTTTATTACCAAGTTTCACAATCTAGTTTTGGTTGGGGGGGGGGGGGTGAAAAGCCAGTCAGTTTTAACAGATCTGATTAAGGTTATGAGTGGAAACTTACCAATAGTTTTGCCGTGTATTTTGCACAGTCTGTAAATTTTGCAGAGTCTGCCTCCTTTAGCTGTGATATAGTAAAGAAACTAGTCTCCACAGGAGTCGCTGCCGTCAAGAACCTACCAGATGTTGCATGGTCTGCAACATACTCGCCTTTCAGGGTGAACTGTAGAAGAAAACCATCAATTAATAATAATAATAACTTCCCTGCCTGGACTTTCATACATTACCAAATATTCGCCAATACATAACTACCATTTCTGAAGAATGGTTCCAGACGAAGAGTTGCGATGCCACAGTGTAGGGAGTAATGTGGTTGTCAGGATCATAGTCATTAACCACCAACAAGAACCATGATGCATCAGTCTACAGGCATTAGAAATTTTGTATTAAAAACCTATTATCCAACTAAAAGTAGGCATGACTAAAGTTTAGCCCTAAAATAAGAAAATTTTGGCATCTTTATAAAGTATCATTGGATTTTTTAATCAACAGGGCACGTAATTTTACTATTTAAATGTGTGTACAGAATATTTAGGGTGCATTCTACCCTTCATAGGTTATCAACTCTACAACCAGTGTATTAATTGCCATGTTTTGTATAAAGTCCACAGCATTATACATGCCATTTGGCCTGGAGAATAAACTTATGCAAAGTCGAAAATGGTCAATTGTCCAATAAATTATCCTGCCGCCTCTTCCCTACCACCTGCACAGTCTCATTACAATATATCAAACTACTGAAGCAAAGACAGCTGAAGTTTTTGCAGCAAGTGATAAAAACACTTACAAAAGCCAAGTCCAAGCTGACAGCACGTAATGGCGATTCCCTTTTCCAGACCGTTGTAATCTGTTTAGCAACTGCATCTAATTTCAGCACAACAGTAATCCATTTCTCCGTAGCATGTGTGCCTGGCAAAGGAAGAATATAAAGCAAAGCCCTGTAATGTGTTCCAACTACCCACTCATTTTTTTAACTAGACAAGTTGATAAAGTGGAACCTACCTTCGACATAACTAAGCAATATAACCAAATATGTGGTCCCCTTGGAAGTGAATAAGCCAGTGTCCAACACCATGCCCATAACTTTGTAGGTTGCTATGGAAAGCT
Source organism: Procambarus clarkii (assembly GCF_040958095.1). Classification (NCBI taxonomy): domain Eukaryota; kingdom Metazoa; phylum Arthropoda; class Malacostraca; order Decapoda; family Cambaridae; genus Procambarus; species Procambarus clarkii. The sequence goes on along the minus strand of NC_091236.1, from coordinate 5,956,877 downwards.
TTCCTACATAGTAGTCTACATCTACAGCTGCTTTTGGCAGGCCATTCTCACACCTGTAAACAAAACCAGAGTAAGGCCAAGCTCAGCACGGTGATACTATGGATGGGCATACAAAGTTTGTAAGATATATATTACCACAGTAAACAAACGAATGTGGAAACTTTTTGCCAGCTCCTATATTGATAATTATAGGAATGTACTTAAAAAAAATTATTTTAAGAATCCTTCATAAGAAAAATAACGGCCATGTTGGGAGACTTTCCTCTAGCCTGGAGAGCAGCGTTTTAACAGTTTGAGCCGTGAAACACTACGAGGTAGTACTCTATGTATGATCTCAGAGCTGCCAGAACTTAACAGAACCTTCCAAGATTGAGGAAAGGGGTACAAATTTCAACAGTATACTAGTGATTTCCAACATTTGACTTAAGAGGCCAAATTTCAGTAGAAAAGGAAGAATTTAGTCAATATAAACTTACTTTGAGTAGATTGCCACAAGGCGTTCATTATTCAAGGGATCGTTTACAATGTCTATCCTGATTCCAAGCTTAGTCACTAGCTCCAATCTTGTGTTGTTCTTAACCTGGAAGGAGAAGATAGACATTAGTTACAGACATGACCTAAATCCATTCTTCAAGCCCTCTTGTCCTTTTAATTTAATCTTGGTAGTTTTAACAAAATTTTGGCATAATTTTAGAAATCCCAACTCTAGTCTGGACACGCCAAGTGGACGAGGACACAGAATGTTTCCCTCGCCCTGTACAGCCTATAGTTTCCTTATTACTCTAAGCTTCTTAGCTTTAGTAGGGGGGGGGGGGGTGAGGGGTCTCTTGCTAACTTTGCCTTACCCGAGATGCAACCCACAGAAGTTGTCTAACTCTCCAGAAATACCATCTGGGACCATTGTGACAAGAACCACCTGTTCTTTCTATAAATAAAGATAATTTAAAGTGGATAAAGATTCTTTAGTAAAGGTTGTATGTCAAGTCGCAAGAATGCTGCAAGCAGCCAAGTGTTTCTGTGGATCATTTACCTATGCAAGGCTGTTTTAAACATTCAGGAACTTGCGCCTATAAAAAGACCCAATTTATGGAAACCCCTTTGATGTTAAAGAGGGTCAAGTACTTAACACGGCAAGCAAGTTACCGGCAGCACTATATTCATTAGTCTTTTTAGAGAGTATACATAATACACAGTATTTTTATTCTACAGTCAATTATGTAGTTTTATCTTTACAAGTGCTACCAATGCTGAAATTTGATGGTGCAATACTGCCACCGCACCATCAAATAGAGGTGGGGTATAGCAAAACTAATGCCACTAAGCAAATACATTAATCTATGATAAACTTCCACTAGGTATAGTACAACCCCACACTTATGCATTTTAAGGTTAAGACATTTCAGTAATTTCTGTACATAAATTTCAAATACATAAAAAACCACATGTCTGAGAAGACATTGCCATTACTTAATAGGTATAATGTTGGCAATAATCCAGTAAATATCTTTGGGCTATTATAATATACCTTTTAGTAGAATTATCGAAAGGCACCAAACCGGGAAGGCTATGTAGCACCATCAAATGTGCGGGATAATCAGAGGGCGCTAAATACCTTGTAGTAGAAGCATTCAGAGTCACAGCCACAGGGAGGTTGTGGGCAGCTAATGATCTTGAGGTACTGACCCGGGCCCTCGGCAGGTATGTTACCAACCCACAGTGTTCCATACACATCAGTGTCGCCGGGAAGGTCAAGCCTCTCCAAGTACGATAACTCTGCATACAGGCCTGTGTGAAGAGAGTATTGGCAAGTGATTTTCTAGCTAAAATTCCATCAAGCTCTGTACAGTCACATTACTTCCAAAGTTACACTTTACCTTCGGCATTCTTGTAATTTTCTTTATTAATGGACCCAAACTGACCAAGAAGATTATCTATTCTGTGGTACTGGTCTGTTATCTTTTCTTTAATACTGGAAACGTTGCGACTCAGCTCAGAGAGGTCAAAATTATTGACGGTCTCTTTCACAAACACCTTCACCGAACAAGTCACCTTATTCTCGAAGGTCTGAAGTGTAGAAAGTTAAAATTTTTAGCTTTTAAAATTAACATTTAATTGTCCACAAATTTATCCTTCCCTACTCACTTCTATCAATACTGGAGGGCTTATAGGCGCCTCTAGTATGAATATCTAGAGCAATTTTAAATTTATGGATTAATTGGCAGTCAAAGAAAAGGTTCACAATGGATGGATTTTACCTAAAGTAAACCCAAATGCTTTAAATATAAACATCCGATTAAAAACGTGACAAGTTATTAGACTTGTCGCATACACTTTACTAATCTAAATTACCAGAAAAACTTATACCATAATACGTAAATATTAATTCTTTGCAAGAGTGTACAATATACCTTACGTACTCTAATGCTATTAATCTTTAATTTTATAACAATTAACATTTACCACTGGAGCATTTATCGTGATGTTGTGGTCCAGTCTTGCTACGGTATTATTTAGCTGCCAAATGTCCAAACCATTGATAGTAGAGAGAATTATAACTCCATCCACGTGAAGGCCGCCACGCAAGAGCTTGCTGCCAGAGACAACCTGGTGTTGTCTGCCAAACTTCAAGACCAGCTCAGAGATCCGCACCCCATTTATCGTGTCCACCTGTAGGTCACCTGTTGGGAGGGAGGAGAACAAGACATTTTATTCACCGTTTCCGAACTGTGAGAGAATCATGTCAACTTTAAACCCTGGTAACTTTCCTTCAACTATTAGTGTGTCGAAGGTGTAAGAGGCGAAGAGTGTCTGGGAAGCATTAAGCACAACCCTGGAGGAGAAGAGGCGCGTCAGGTCCTGGCCATCCACCAACCCAGATACCTGCAAGGCAGTGCACAAGTTGCCAAATAATAATTTACTCTTCACCGCCACAACTCTCAAATCAACTAATTACTACAGAGTTTAGGCATCTACGCCGCTTTAAAAGTTTGAAATATTTACTTTGATGAACACTTTAGTTATGTATGCATGTACCTTACCTGAATAAGCTTTTTTTTAATTGGAATAGTGATAAAGATTCAGAAACTAACTTTTTTGCATTATGATTTCTTTTTACTATCTAGTTCAGTGTCAAGCAAGTGACAAGTGCTCACCATAAGGTCTCCAAGAACAGAAATTGGGGCAGTAAAAGTCAGGTCCTTCGCCATAGCATCAGTTCTCGCCATCACCACCAAGTCCTTCACAGCCACGCCACTCACCGACACTAAAATTTGCATTAGGACCATTATACAGCATATTAAATTCATGTTAATTTTCCCAACAACCCAAACCACGTTCAGTCAGCCAATAAAGAGGAAGACATCGAGTGCAACACCAGGAGAGGACACCGCCACATCCTCACATTGTTGCATCATACCCTGTACCACGGCAGAGGCAATAATTAACAGTAAGCATAAGGATATTATTCAAGAATAAAATCATTGTTATTCTCGCCATGTTAGTATAACCCATCTACTAACAATCCCAGCATGTCCTCTTTCCCCAGTAGTACAGCCCTCTTCCCTGTGTGACTTTACAAAATTATACTGAAGTGTTGACTGGAAACCAAGTTAAATTATGCACACGCGAACATGCCTTTCATTTAGACCCCCCCCCCCCCCCCCCCAAGTTCAGACAGCAGAGGAAAGGAAGGGGGTACACGGCAGTGACCAGGTCGTGCCGAGACACCCCAGACATCCTCCTCGTATACATCGCAGACACAACCCATCTTCCCGAAACGGACGCCCTCCGTATCCCAAATATATATATACATTATCTCTACCATTTTCATTACACTACCTACATCACTACACTAACCAGATTGTTTTGTGGTCACATCCTATATGGACACAAGTTTAACGTCAGAATACAAGATTGAAACCAATGCTAAAGTCTACGGACTTTGTGTTGCACATTTCACATCTTAAGAGAGACCAAGCCGACGCCCGCATTTATGAGAGCTCATAGGGGCTAACCAGGAAAAAATATTGCAAGAGGCTACCATTAAGCATGTTACCTTAGAATGTCTCAATTTTATAGATGGTCAGAACTATGGAACAGAAGAATGCCATTAGAGATTATTTCAGTAGGTTTGTTTTAGTACCCGTTCCCTCTATTAGGATCACCCATTACAGTTTTTCCTCAAGACAGAAGTATTTACAAGAGATTTGCCCATTAAAGGTTTGGAACCTTACCAGCAACAAGTTGATCAACAGCGAGACCTTTTGTGAAGAGCTTCTTGCCCGTGACCATGACTGGGCCGCCAGTGGTGAGGACAGCCCGACTAGCGACGTCAGAGATGTTCACGCCGTTGACAAGAACGCCACCATCACCACCCATCACTGTCTTCACCTCCAGTGTCTTTACTGTCACGCCCTTGGTGAAGCTCAAGTCGCACGTAATTACCTACAGTTATGAAAACAAATTACTTCATTGTTCTATAGCACTGCACGTTAAACTTTTCACAAAATATTAAACCAACATTACGTACCACATCTTCGCTCGTCATTACAGCCAAGCGTATCAACTCGCTTATTTGTACATCGTTTATCGTGTCTACTTGAAGATGGCCAATATGTATGTCATTGAGGAACTGCACCATGCCTGTTGACATTAGAAATTAGGGTTAGTAATGCAAATTAGGATTAATTTATTCCATATAAATTCCTAGTAGGTATAGGTACCAGTCTTCTTGAACTTTACGGTCTTTGTACAGTATCAACTGTCTGGGCTCTCAGTATAACTAATAATCCCATTAGTATACTCTACAATATGTCAACTATTTTTAATTATTGACGACATTACCTGTGCGATAGGACTGACTGGTAAGAAGGACTACCTGTAATAACTTGGTCAGAAGACTTCAGCACCAGAGTGTCGAGGAAGTGTACCACGTCCACCTTGTTTCCAGCCTTGACCGCCGACACCTCGCTGGCTATCGCTTCTCCTTCAATGACGAGCGTGTCTATCATTACCTCAGAATCTATCTTTAGATCCGAACCATCTTTCCACATGGCTCCACTTTGAAGCTGGAAAATGGTTTCAGGTCAAGAACAGTCACTTTACCCCGCTGAACCGTAAAATGAACACCATTTGGTTTGTTAACCGAGTACACATACCTTGCCCAAGTCGCAGCCGTCCAAGACATCGGTATCTGAAGTCAGCCCAAAGAAAGCGACTTCTTCAGCAAAGGTGACCAACCCAGCCACATCTCTACCCTCATCAACTAGCATGATGGTGTCCATATTGACACCATCAATTACTTGGGCGAACAATTCTCCTGGTGAAAGATGAACAAGTAATTATGGAAAGAAGGCGCCAAGCCGGGGAGAAGACCGAGAAGGTACACAGTACTAAAGAAGGATACTAACCCAACCATGAACATGAAGGACCATTTATTTTTTTGTTACCTCTTTGGAGATGTAAAGAGCTTTGCAAAATGAAAATTAAACATTTTACAAATTTGTCAAGTGCCGTTTTGAGATCGCAAGTTTAGGACTTTCCGTGCAATTTTAGTACAAAATGGTGGTTGTACTGCCAGTCACCCAGCACGGCGGACCGTCCGAGCACCGGGCCTCCAGCCTCGGACACCTCATCCTCTTAATTAAACCACTTAGTAACCGGATTGTACAGACATGGTCGTGATACAAAGACTTTGGCATTATTTAGTTTGTCAAAATTGGAAAAGTTTGTATTTATGTTAAATGAAGCCAAACAATTTTAGGCCTAATGGTACATAAATATACTATACTAGGCATAGGAACATTTGTTTGTTTATAGTCCGGAAAAAAAAGTTAAAAAGTACCGTATTCCAGTTTTTCCATGCCCATGATCTTTTACATTTATGAATTACCATGTTATGAGGAGACTGGGTTGATATATGGTACCCGGCCGCGCCCAGCTCTACACCTTTGCGGTATGTAACACTCCCCCCGCTGCTCACCGTAGAGAGCAGAGGAAGTTTAGTATGGAGTTAATCAACAAATTACATACTTGCAGTAATGCTGGCGTTGAAGGTGTATGTACCATTTATCACTTGTTCCCCCGCGCGCCTCAGAATCCTAGCAGCCAGCACATTCAAGTTTATACCATTGACCACCTTAGGGTTGAAGTTGGCCTTCACGTACAGGGGCTTCGTGAACACTTTCCGGCCCACTATCTCGCCACTGTAGTTCACAGAAACTACCTGCAATTTAAAAGTTTTATTAAATATAATACTAGTCAGATATTCGGACTACACTATAGTCTAGTTCAATGCATATTTTAGTTCAATGCATATTTACATTATTTAAATAATCGGTCCAATCTTCTCCGTTAACTCTGACGACAGACAATTCCTTGAAGATGACATCCTTCTCAACCGTGACTCTGGAGGTAATATGTTGAGGCGTCTGGGAGGACTTCTTCACGGCCGTCTTCACCATGTTCTCCAAGTCTATCCCATCAACCATACCAGCGACCAGGGTGTGCACTGCCATAAACACTACATTATATACCACTTCGTATAGTATGGATCAAGGTTATAATATGAAACCTAACTCTGTTTTAATTTTAGGCCGTTACAACGTATTCCAAGTTTAGATTAGTGTTAAGCTATACAGGAGTACATGTTAAGTGGTGACCGCTATCCTAGCAGGCAAGGACGGAGGTCTAAGAAGCCAGCAAGAGGCGCGAACAAGACTGGAGCACAATACCGTGGACATCTCCCGTAAACCGCAGTCCATCAGCACCAGCAATGGTGGCGCTCTCCCCCAGCAGCACCAGGTCGGCAGCAGCACGCGCCACCTCCTGACCATTCACAGACTCCACCACCACATCGGACCTCACCACATCCAGAGTCGTCATTTCTATTCTGTTTGTGAAAGTTAGACTCCCTATGGAAAGGAGGGGAGAGGGTGGAATTAGTTTACAAAGCCAAATACTGTACGTTAAGTTTCTCTGCCACTATTTGCATAGACAATCTTACCAGTTTGTGGGAGGTTCTGGTCGAGCCTCAAGAGATCCGTGGCCACATCCAAACCATTTAGTCTGCCTTGCAAGTTTAGGTCTCCAGCTATGTTCACTTTCCCAAGGAAGCTCTGAAATAAAAATTAAGCCTCAGTTTATTGTAGACCATTTTACGCAGTTGAAGACTAGAAAGTAATATTTAGCAAGAAAACCAGTAAGAGTCACGAGGAGTCTAGGCTACACACTGGGCACTCTTGGGCAATATTTTTAGTGCTAGTATTTAGTGAAACAAGTCTCACCTTATGGCCAGTAATAGTTTGGGGAGTGTTTAGAGTAACTACTTTATCCAGTAGTTCAGACACGTCCACGTTGTCCATCGTGTTCCCGGCCTCCAGCAAAATATTACCCTTCACCACTACCTTGCCCTGAAAGGTAATTTTGCACGTTATGCCCCTTTAACATCGCAGAGTTTAATCTTCAATGTTCAAAGAAATTTTTTAATGTTATATTTTAACCACTGTTGTAGTCCAGGCCAATAATACAGCCTTGCCAGAGTGATTTGATCAGCAATTAAGTCTGTGTGAAAACGTTACTCTAGTTTTAATTTACAATTTTAACTACCGAGAACACCTTCCATCCCAGATGTACTAAAACAGTGGGTTTAGGCACTTTGGGAGCCCGAGCCTCCCTGGGGGACCATTTTGCGTTATATGTACAGTCACAAATTGACGCAGTGTACAGGTTATGATACCAGAGAGGACATTGTACAGAGTGTAGGAGCCATTAACAAGACACTAAAAGAAAGGTTTAATGACCGTAAAGATTTTGAAAACTGCCTTAAGCATAACACCTCCCCACCACCACCACCACCCTTCCCACCGAGTGGAAGTCATTCATCCCGAATGAGTGTTGTAGGCGTAAGCATCAAGCCTCAAAAATGACATTTAAAAATAAAATCTGGTGCAAGATGTAGTCCTAAATATTTACAATTTAAACTATACGTTTATATTTGTAGGAGAGTTGGTGGATAGGGGAAGTGGGTGCGTGGGTTACCTAGGGATCACACTATAGTCAGCTCACCTGGAAAGTGTAGTTGCCGTAAACAGTTTCTGGTGTAGACTTGTGAAGGTAGTCTGTCAGCGGCAACCCGTTCACAGTTTCTCCCAACACCGGGCCCCTGGCACAACCATTAAAACACCTTTATATCAAATTTAAATATTTATATTTACGCCATATTTATGAACTTTCCATAGTGCATAAATAATGTTCCAGCCATCATACTTACGCAAAAACAACATTTTGAATATAAACCGAAGTATTGAAGGTGTGGTTAGCAGACTTGCGCCAGTAGCGAGTTGCTAGAGACTCCAACACCAAGCCGTTAACACTGTCCGCCTTCACGTCACCGCCTACCTATGGATAAACTACACATAGAAAACTAAAGACAAGACTAGGCTATTGATAGCGCATCTTTCAGAACTCTTCACGCAATATTAAAAAATGTATTAATTTAAAAGACCATAAACTAAGAATAACCAAGATTCTAAAAAATTTATAATTTTAACTTTAGGTTACATGAAATACATACTAGCAGAGGCGAGAGGAAACTAATGTCTTGGTCAATAACAAGCGTTCCGTTTAGGGTTGGAGGGTGTAGGCTGGAGGGTCGGATAGTGTTTATGGTGGCCCCGGCCTCCAGCACCACACCTTCCGCGCCACTCACGCTCACAGACTCCTCCAACACTATGCGTCCTGCAAAGATTTCACAGCTTTACAAACTCACACTTTGAACGTCAAGACCATGCTAATTAAACAATGACAAGCACGCGTCTAACAGATTAAAGTTAATGCACCTGCTCTTGGTATGAAAAATTCTGTGTAGACACCACAATTACATAGCAAAGTATCAAAACATTTCAGCACAACTACCCCCCCCCCCCACCCATTTTTTTTTTCCTTTCACAATATTGAACCCTCGAAAAGTGAAAACATTGGCACTAACCAAGCCAAAAATGGTCCTCCTGTACAAGTACTTGCTTATTAGCCACAAGTAGCCATTGCAACGGTACTAACCATATATTGTCTGGGTAGCGTCTATCAGCACCACTGTCGTACTCAAATCCAGGCCATTAATGTTGTTAGAGTCTAAAGAACCAGTAATTGTGACATCAGAGAAGTGGTAGGTTCCAGTGATCAGGTCTGTAGAGTTTCTGTCCACCAAGTTGGTCCATAACTCTCCGTTGATGGAGTCTGCCTGCACCGACCCAGACACCACTACATCTTTCTTATACACCAGACCGCCTGAAACAGCCATGTTAAATTCGCAGTTAAATGCAGTTACCAAAGGAGCCTCATGTTTATCATATCTACACTTCCCCACTAGCAAGAAAATTTTAAATCTCTTCGACAATCTGCAACATTGAACGTAAATTAATAATGTTTATGCTACGACAGTTGCACTAATGGCAAAGATTTTTTTTTAGTATTTAGAAATTTCATTTAATTACTGTTCATCGAACAGAATGACTTGTATAAAAGAAATGCACCTAAATATGCAGTCTCCTGATGCTGGCCGAAAATATTTTAACCCTTAGTGGAGTTTTCAGACATTTTATTACATAGTTTGCGAGAAAGATCTTACCCGCCAGTTTGTAGCTTCCGTGCTTCTTCACGACGTTGTTGTCAAGCTCTACAACATTGATGCCGTTGATGGAAGCTGCGGCAACATTGCCCTTGACCAAGACGCTACCAATGGTGTAGTTGCCCACTAACAGCTGGAGGGCGGGTACACCCTTGTACACCACCCGGCTCGCCATATCCTTAACCATCACCTGTAAGTAACCGTCATTAAAGACCACTGCAACAAATACTTGCAATCTGAAACTCAATCTTTAGAATCAAATTTTTTTTATACTCTTATAAGGATTTTAAGTGCCAGAAACATTATCGATTTAAAAAGGTCACCGACTCCCTACATCTTCTATCGTTACTCACCGAGTTTATACTGTTGGCATCCAAGGTCTCGTCTATTGTTAGGTTACCGAAAATCTTCTTGCCGAGGAAAGTGACGTTGGCTCCCCGCGTGACTATTGTTGCAGTTTCTACACCATTAATGTTGATGGAGAAGTTGTGGCAGAGCCTGTGATATACGTGTGCAGCCAGTAGCCTCGTGTAGGTGTGGCGGCCAGTCACCACCTGCCCGCGCCTCCCACGACGCATGTAATCTGACAAGGGAAACGCCTCACTACCCATTTCCAACTAATTTGGACATTTAATTATCAAAGGAAAAAAAGTTTGACAAGTTCTCCCTCCCTTTTGGGAAATATTAGTGCCTTAAAGTTAACATTTTATTTTTAGAGTGGGGGTGGGAAGAAAATTTCCGAAATGTAAAACTAAAGACAACTCTCCATGGAACATGTTCAAGTATTGCCACCCTAACAGTTCCCTTTACTCCATCGTTTGGCACAAAGATGACGCCGCTATATTTACCAGTGGTGAGGCTGCCAGAGATGGAGCCCGGGGGAGAGGTGATGCGAGTGCTGAAGGTGTCCACGAAGAGGTGGTCAGCATGCCACAAGCCTTCAATGGTCTGGTCCACACCGTCCACTAGGAACTCTTGTCCAATTCTATTTAATGCAACACCATTCACCTGGTGGTAGAACAAACCACCTAGCTTACATACCAAGAATGTGTGGGTTACTTTTAGTTATCACTAACGCAAATTATACTTATCGAGGCGGTGGTTAACGAATCATTCAAACTGCTTTATTAACTCTCCACCTTCCACCCCTCTTCAGAGTACGAACCATTTTCAGCAGTAGACCATCCATGTGGAGGTTGTCCACAGTGAGGGAAGTGGCAGTGATGGGTCCAGTGATGGTCTGCGACCCGGAGTGGAACATTACCGTCGACAGTTGACCGTTCACCACGTCAACATCACTCTGCAATATAGTCGTGCATTTTACCTCGCTTAGAGAGTCTGGTAGAGAAACTGTGGCAAGGTCATCAACAGTAGATTCATTAATTCTGCTTCTGTTAATGGTTAACAACTATAGACCATTACAGGAAAAATTTATGTATCGTTGTGGACGTAATTATTAATCAAGTTTAGCTAAGCGAAGCCTCATTAACAAGACATCATATCTATTCTGATACTTTAGATCTAGTGCAGGAAAACTAAGGTTCGTGATAACCTTTAAAAAAAAAATTATATATCATAATCATTGCCCGTAGATCTGTTAGACGAGCCTCAAGCATTACCCGCAGCTTTGCTACTGCAGTTCTGTATTCTTCCATAGTCTGATTGGTGGTCATGGCGGTGGTAGAGTAGCTGACGACTGTGGTGTGGGCGGCTGTCGTCTTGCCCGTCACAGACACCTCCGGCACCGTCACGGGTCCACGCCATACCTGCACATGTTTACGTCACGTCTGTTAAACATTCTAGTGTCATAATGAAGCTATAGCCAAAGTGGCAAAGTAAACAGACTAAACTTGGCTCAATCTTTTGAAGAACTTTCCCCGCCTATTCTCTGCCGCCCCTCCCCTATCCTACTTAGCTGACTAGGTCTTCAGCACTGGTCCCTCTGCCGACCTTCCCCAACAGCACGTGCAGGTTACTAGCCTGGGGATGGTCAACAGTCATAAGGGAGTCCTTGGCGACCACATCCTCCAAGTAAGCAATATCAGCCTTCCGCTCGTCCATCATACGAGTCAGTTCCGTCAGACACCTCAACAGCGGATCTCCTTCCGTGTGCCCTTCGCCTTTAAAGTGTTAATTCAATTATTGAATTACATATAAATCATACTTATGTTTGTATACATCACGCTTATGCCAGCAGTGTTTACCAACTTTAAGAAAGCTCAAATGCAAGGGAACTTGCCCAACACTACATCTTGCAAGTAGATAACTCTGGCCTCTAATCTGTTGACTGCTCCGACGCAAACATAGAAGAGGTAGTAGCTTGAGCCGAGCGCGACTGCACGGAGGTCGTGGACAGCGAGGCAGGCGGTGTGGACGGAGAAGCTCTCCGAGTAGTGACCCGTCAGGTCGTCCCCGTACAAGGTGATAGTTGCCTGCAACCCAGGGCACCAGATTAACACTAGTTCCTTCCCAAGATCTCTTTCTTTCCCAAGTCTGGAGAACGTTACGCGAAGCCTTCTAGTTTAAGACAATTATTTTAATTTTCCAAATATAATTACTGCATTAAAACTTACGGTATAATTATACCATCTAAACTAGCCACGAATTGATAGCAATTTTTTTAGTGTGTAGGGTGACAACAGTGAGCGTAAGGACGACATGAAGGAACAAGACGTACCCCAGACGAGATGAAGATAATGTTCTCAAGGTTGGGCAAGGCCAGCACTTCAACACTACTGACAACTCCTGCAGCTGCCGGGTGCTGCAACACTTGCCACTTTCTCAGCTGGTTACCTGAAATTACACTAATATTTTAATATTTATACAGCAAGAATACTTTTGTCCGAAGTTGGAGGCCAGACGCTTCCGTTTACCTTTACTCAACTGTTTGGAGCAACTGGTTCAGGGGTACGGGACGAACTTATAACTTGGTCAGGTTAGGCTCATTAGGAAATATTGGCAACTAACAATGCCTCATAATTACAACCTCCCCCCCCAAAAAAAAGTGTAAAATGTGGCGCGTGATCAACGTAGATTAACACTTGCCGTCCGCCCCGAAGAAATCAACATCAGACTCTCTTCGAGGTTTCTGGAGGGAAGTGAAAGGATGGGGGGGGGGGGGTGAACACCGAGGGGAAGGATGGGGAAGAACGAGGGGAAAGAAAAGGGGGCAGGGACAAAGAAGATGGGGGCCAAGGGAAGATGGTGGGAAAGTGAACGGGAAGAAAGTTAGAAAAATGACTTCCCGGGCACTACCGGGTAAACCCCCCCTCCCCCACCTTTTAATGTCACATGCCATAGGTTGGGTACTTAAGAATGCAATCACGAGTGATTTACATCCTAACATATGGAGGTTATAAGACAAGAGGCTAGGGACGCGGGTCCACTCCCATTAGTGTAATATATTCTCCAGTGTACTTACTGCTCCACCAATAGATCTGCGGCGCGTTAGTGCTGACGAAGATCACGTAGTGCTTGTGGTCATGACTGTCAGTGTAGTGGAGGACTCCCAAGACGTCCGTTTCCGACACCTGCTGCACTAGGGTCAAGGTCTCGTGGGCCATGTTGAACTCGTACAAGCACGACCCCTCCTGCAAGTACCATAACCTTACTCTTAGCCGAGAACTTATGTGGGCATAATTATAATTTCACAAGCCTCGCTAATCTTTTATGAGAAAGTCAAGTCTTCCTTCAGCAATTTACATTGAAGGTCATTTCCGTGTGGTACAGTGTTCTTAAATTCCAATGCATTAGTTACGCTGGATCACCCATAATTATTACATTTTAAGCTGCTTAATTTTAATAGACGACGAATCAAGAACCGATAGTATTTTATTCCAATACTTGCCACAGACTTCATGCCGAATATCAAGTAATAGTTGCCACGATCTGCGAAACCCGTGATGTCTCTCACGCCAGAAGCCTTAAACTGGAGGCCGTCTAAGTAGTCGAAGTAGTCCCCGACCATCACGTACATCCTGTGTAAAGTTTAAGTCACCACTACAACACTTGCTCCAATTACTACAAGTCCTCTATTTTGTCCGTAGTTTGACATTACGGAATGAAAGTTCAAAACCATGCACAGCCTTCTTGCCGCAGACATGTCAAAGGTTCAAATGATTATTTTAAGTCTTAAATATCTAGATACGGGGAAAAAACTAGCAATTTTAACTTCGAAAGCCCTTTGAAAGCCTAGTTAACACTATTAAAGTAAATTATTAATAAAAACAGTTATTAATAAATATTTTAAGCGTTACTTTGCTAAGGATTTACTTTTGAAACTGTACTCACGCAGAGTGGGCGGCGCCGTCCCCCGGGGTGGTGTAGTAACTCTCCCCCACCACCAAGTACAGCTTGGCCAGAGCCTCGAACAAGTGCAGGTCCCCCACTACACCCCTCGAAGGAATAACTTGAGGCATCTGCAGCTGCCCCGTCAGCAGATTAATGCACACTATGCTTACAAACCTCGACTCCGAGGACCCCAGAGCGAGGACAAGGAAGCCAGAGTGCACACGAGCCTGGCGAGGAGGAGACACTAGTTATGGCTAACACGGAAGAGTATGAAAGTTACGAGTACGTGCAAGTACTGATCTCTACCACAACCTCTGCTTCACGAGGTATTATTCATAGATTAAATTAAAGTAAATTACGCAGTCACGTCAGTTACTAAACTGTGCTCTCAAGACATCTGGTTGTCTAGTCAAGAGGTAGGGAATTATCAGGGTAAAGCGCCAAGCCATTACGGCTATGGAGCATTTTGAAGGAGTCAGGCTAAAGATTTGGGATGGAATGGGGGGGGGGGGGAAAGGAATGTTGCCCAACCACTTTGACAGTCTGGAGATTGAACGCCGATCTGCAGGAAACGGAGACCGTCGCTCTACCGTCCAGCCCAAGTGGTTACAGCGACTTTATTACGTAGTCTTAATAAAAGTGGCTTAATCACTATTATAAAGGGTCCGGTAGCACAGTCTGGTTCCTTCTTTACTCAATCTGCAATTCCGGGTTCAATCCCAAGTGAACAGAAATGGTTGGGCGCGTTTCCAATCACCTAGTAGTAAATAGGTACTCAGGAATGGGTCTTTTGAGGCGGGTCAGTAGTTCGACCGAGGTTGGGGGTCCCGGCTCTATACAAGCCTAGCGTACACAAGTTCCCTGTCCCCCGACAATACTGTATTTAAAGGTTTTACTTGCTGGGCTGGTGACTAGGAAGTACTCACTGCGATCTTGTCAACCATGGCGAGACTGGTGAAGGTCAGCTGGAACTTTGCTATGGTCTTCAGGGAGCGGGTGACGGGAGACCAAGCCACAACCCTCTGGTCTTCAAGCCTAATAGGAGAACTAGTGTCAAACAATCTAAACTAATAAAAAGAACACTTTTTCCCAAAAACGGTGGGTTCTCCGAGTGGAAGAGAACGTATGTCTGGAAGCTGACTTTAACCGCCCCAAGCTGCGCGCGCATTGAGCCGAGGTTATATAAACCTGGACGGAGACGGCGTGGCCCCTCTTCCAAGCCAGCAGCTGCTCTTACATAACGACTAATAAAAACTATGTAAAAGGCACCAATTACCAACACATCACCGCCTTCATTTACAACTAGCCGCACTCAGATTTCTACATTCTAATTTAAGTGTCAATCCCTATCATCGGATTGAAGTTAAAGTGCACTCTTATCGAGCGAGTTTCCTAGCTAGAGGGTCAGTATAGCCAGCCTCCCGGTTAAAGAAGACCTCGCCACTGACCTGGGAGCGCCTAGGATCCAGTAACAGTAGCCTTGGTGGGTCAGACGGTGCACGCCAGTCACATGTTTCGTCCACGAGACCGTGTCCCCAGGAGCTTCCTCCAGCTCAAACTTTTCTACCTCCGACCCAGTTACCTTCACAGACGCAATGTCTAAAGCTGAAACACCAATATCGTAAGAATGTAAAGATGCTAAATAATTTTTTTTTATTTGGTTATGAGTTTTTTTCCCCCCCCCATCAAGTTATGGCCTTCACTAAACAAAAGTTACCCCGACGATAACGGCGAGCTTCTTCAGTGAAGGCCTTCGAGATGTAGAGGCGTGCAAAGTCCGCCAGAGAGTCCATGTATACATCAAGGTCTTGCAGGGTGTCCAGTGCGCTGCCCTCTTCTGCCATCAAAGACTGCCGGAATTATGGAACCTTCAAAAATTTAGAAAAAAAGGGGGGGGGGGGAAGAATTATTTTGCTTCAAAGGAGAATAATGCCTAGACCAGTGGCTTAAATAAATGGTTAGATTGATAACTAATAAGATTGATCCCAGACTAAGGTGCGTCTGGGATCATCCCGGAAGTAGGTTCGAACCCTCTTTACGGCCTTTGTGCTCATTAGGGAACACACACGCCAACCTACAGCTAGTTACCCAGCTTAATATTTGTCTATCTCAGCAAGTGTTAACACATGTAGGTTTGTCTTACCGTAAGCCGCAGGTCTGGCGACGTTAGTAGAGTCTCTTGTGCCGTCGTCACCACCACAGTCATCATGGTAGCAGTCATCAAGAGGGCCGCCATGGTCCCCCTCCTCCCAGGCTCCATACTGGGAACCATCACTGTGGGATCAACGGGTACACAGTATACCACCTCACGCAAATTTCTAAATAAGCAATTCAAGTAAAATTATGTAGGTATGTAAATAATTCCACTCCCGGACTAGGGGACAGAGGAAAAAAAAAATAAGGGTCCAGTAGTGGAGGCTGATGTAGCTAGTGTCAAGAGATGCAAGGAAGTCGTTCAGTCTACGGGTAGTTTACTTGCACTTAAGGAAGTAGTTACAGAAGCCAATGCCACCCACAACCAAGAACATTAACGGTGACACGTAAATACAAAGAGAATTAACGTGTAAAGTATAAACTACCTGGAGAACCAATTACCGAGTTGCAAAGATGTTACAGTAATTCACATTTAAGTAAAAGTCTGCAAAAGCCAGATTTACATTATTGAGGACGAGAAAGTTTACGCATGTAAGGTCACCAACAGATTGGAGAGCAAAGGGGAAAAATATAAGAAAATAATTACCAACATAAGCGTTAAAGACGTAAAGAACAGTTAATGTTTACACCAACACGCGTCACCTCCGCTGGCAGGCTGGACACTGACCTGGTGCTCGCCGGGCCCCCTGACGTCATCTCGCTCCCCCCCTGACGTCATCTTGGTCCCCCCCTTCCCCGACGTCATCTCGGTCCCCCCCTTCCCCGACGTCATCTCGGCCCCCCCTGACGTCATTTCGGTCCCCCCCCCTTCACGTAGACATCGAGAAAAGGGAGTGCACCATCGATGCCTCCTAGCTCATGGGTCAAGTTAGGCACTGAATTTCGGATAAGTAGATCCTTTAATCGCGACAGTTCCTGGAGGTCTTTCACCAATACGAATATATCATCAATGTATCTGCAGTAGATGCGAGGTTTCCCGGTGGTTTTGAAGATGGTGTCTTCTATTGTTTCCATATAGAAGTTAGCAAAGGGGACTCCTAGTAGGGACCCTATGGCCACTCCGTCTATCTGCGTATACATGTTTTCCAAAGGAGACTACAAGAGTAACACCCTAGATAATAAACACAAAGAAGCAGCAATTTAAGTCCATGGTGAATATCACTGTCCGGACAGCCGATAAAACTACAGCCTTCGTCCTCATCCCGACTGATCAATGTATCACCAAACTAAAAGAAATCCTCCAAGATGAGACCAAATTCAAGAGGATTACCAGTTTGTGGCCCTGCGTAAAGCTTTTGATACTGTCAACCACCAAAACCTTCTTCTTAAATTACATCATTATGGAGTCAGAGGACACTCCCTGCAATACCTCAAATCCTACCTTACTGACAGGCTCCAATATGTTTCTGTGAATAATACAATTTCTCCCACCCTACCCATCAACATTGGTGTTTCTCAGGGCAGCATACTTGGCCCTCTCCTCTTTCTCATCTACATTAATGACCTTCCAAATGCCTCCCAACACCTCAAACCAATTCTATTTGCTGACGACACAACCTTCATTTACTCCAGTCCTGACCCCCTTGCTCTAAATGCCACAGTAAATACTGAGCTAAATAAAGTCCATCTTTGGCTAACTGCCAACAAACTCACCCTTAACATTGACAAAACTTTCTATATTCTGTTTGGCAATAAATCCTCTAATCAAATAAATCTCAGAATAAACAATACCCAAATTTGTAACAAATTAGATGGCAAATTCCTTGGCATTCTCATTGACCACAAGCTGAATTTCCAGGGACACATTCTAAATATATAAAAAAAAGTTTCAAAAACTGTGGGCATTCTTTCTAAGATCAGATATTATGTACCACGCCCTGCCCTGGTGACTCTCTATTACTCCCTTATCTATCCATATCTCAACTATGGTATTTGTGCTTGGGGCTCTACTACCCAAAATCACTTACGTCCTCTAATTACTCAACACAAAGCTGCTTTTAGGACAATATCCAACTCTGGCCCCAGACATCACTCAGTCACTCGGTACCCCTACTCAAATCTCTGAATATGTTAGACATTAAGTCACTGCACATCCTCTCATGTGTATTATACATACATAAAACGCTAAACTATAATGCCAATCCTGATCTCAAAAGCTTCATAGAAGGATGTAACAGAACCCATGAGCACTACACCAGAAATAAATACAGTTTTGATATTCCTAGAGTACGACTTAATCAAACTAGAAATGCTCTGCAAATCAAGGGGCCCAGAATGTGGAATGACCTTCCCAACCATGTTAAAGACTGTACCTCTCTCAACCAGTTTAAGATAAAAACTAAACACTACCTAATAAATTCCCTGTAACCTACCTTACCCCTCTATTGTCAACCCATGTCTGTTATATTTTTTTTTAATGAACACTGTTTGTCAACCTATTGTATTTGTGCTGCTTTTCAGTCATGTTCCCCCTTTTTTTTATCTTTATTTGTATTTGTTCTCAACACATTTTATTCTTTATGCTCAATTAGTATTAAGTTCTAGATATTAATGTTTTTCCTGCCCGAAACGCATTGCGTAATAGTGGCTTTAGGCATTGTATGTACTAGCTCTATCTATATATTGATCCATTAATGTAACATCACTTGTATGTATGTACCTTACCTGAATAAACATATTTATTTATTTATTTATTTAAAACCCAACAGAAGATATCAAGAAGAAAGTCAACCACATAATCGATGCAGTTAATGCTAAAAAAAATGCAGCATCTACCTGTAAAGGTCCATCTACAACCTAGGATATACTTACGATGTCAACACCCTCAAGTCGACCCATCATCAGCCCCTACACCCACGTACGTATTGTCTAGCTAAACGACTCAACACTATACTGACTCCATATGTACCCAATAACTACACCTTGAAATCAGTCCCCGATTTTTTTTTTTTTTTTTTTTTTGAGATATATACAAGAGTTTTTACATTCTTGTACAGCCACTAGTACGCGTAGCGTTTCGGGCAGGTCCCTGGAATACGATTCTCTGCCGCGAAGAATCGTTTTTTTCATCCAAGTACACATTTTACTGTTGCGTTAAACAGAGGCTACAGTTAAGGATTTGCGCCCAGTAAATCCTCCCCGGCCAGGATACGAACCCATGACATAGCGCTCGCGGAACGCCAGGCGAGTGTCTTACCACTACACCACGGGGACTGCCCGAACATAGTTTAACATAATTTCTTAGACATAGTGAAGATGACTATACCAGAAGGGATCATAGCACCTCTAGACGTAGAATCCCTATTTACGAACGTTTCCGTAGGTCCTTGAATTAACAACAAGCTCTTGGTTCAACGTTGAAGTCGAGCGGACGTCTGGTCGACACCTCCTCCCCTTGGGGGCCGCCTGATCACGTCTTGTTTTCGCGGTTTGGCTTTGCTACTGCCGTTGGGCATCCCTATTCAACGGTCCGGTTGTTCGACGCCTGGCGCACATATCGCCTTGGGTCACGGGATTGGTGATAGAGTATTTTTTGGCGTGTTCTGGCTGGTTCTCCCGGCGGGGTGACTAACAACCGTATAGCGATCATCACATAACATGGGAACATTAGTAGTACTGCTGTCAAAACATAGATGGCGCCAGGACAAACGGTAATTCCTATGGACTCGCCTAGTTATGCGTAGGGAATTGAGCTTCAGCTGTTTGGTCCCGCCCCTCAGCTGTATTCACCTAGTTGTACTCACCTAATTTGTGCTTGCAGGGGTTGAGCTTTGGTTCTTTGGTCCCGACTCTCAACCATCAATCAACAGGTGTACAGGTTCCTGAGCCTATTTGGCTCTATCACATCTACATTTGAAATTGTGTATGGAGTCAGCCTCCACCACATCACTGCTTAATACATTCCATTTGTTAACTACTCTGACACTGAAAAAATTCTTTCTAATATCTCTGTGGCTCATTTGGGTACTAAGTTCCCCTTGTTCGTGTTCCACCCGTGTTAAAGAGCTGTCTTTGTAACTATCAAAATGCATATTTTCTGATCAGGGGAAGGAAAACACCAACTCATGGGTGCGTAAGTTTATTGACATGATAAATAATTCTGCAGAAGTAAAACAGGCTTCTAAATAGGACTTAACAAATGTATAACATAGCCGTGGCTAACTCAAAGTACACGAAACATTTTAAATTGTACACCCGTTTCGTTTGGCCAATCAGAGAGCAGCAACATTCTTCATATTGAAGATTTAGCGCTGGCTTATCGGAGCTCTACTGCCTCCTATTTACGTCGAATTTTCTTATAAAATTAGTATATTTCGAAGTAAAACAATGTTTTTTCAACTTCTACAGCCAGCACCGACATTGTAGTAAACAAATATGTTACATTTGTTGTTTACCTACGTAATTCTAAGAGATACTGTGTAGCTGTCGTTGTTGCTCGGAAGATGCGCTGACAATTATTGTATATATTTACTGAATTTACCCAAGGGCCACTAACTATCTAGTGACCTCGAAGAGGACAGAAAGCCGGCGGCTTGTTAAAGGGCCCGCCAATTGTCTTAATGATATTTTTTAGCTGGAATTTGGCATTTACGGCTTCAGCGGGTAGGCGGTTCCATGGGTTTATAGCCCTCTTGGTGGAAAAAAAACATCTGTTTTCAGTCCTACTTGAGAGAACATACTCTCCAACACTATATCTGTGATTGTCCTGTTATCAGTGACTTCATACCAAATGGTATGAGGTATTTTGAGCTCTGTAATTACGTCATACACTCAGGAATATTGGAAGATATTCTTGTGCTGCACCCAGATTTTGCCAGTGGAGGCTAATAGATCAGCATTAAGTATTTTGTTCTCTCCTAATTCCATGTATGACTCGCCATCCTGTGAGGTGAGGATGTTGGGTGAGCTTGTAGCTGGTTTTTGATCTACACTGTGTGGTCCTTTATACAGAATAGGGAAGCAGCACATTGCTGTGTATACCTAAACATGTTTAAAAATACATTGTTTGAGAGGAGTTTTGTAGAAACTGGTAAGAGTAATTATAATATGTTTCCATGATTCAGTGCTTACCTCTTGTGAAAATTGCTTAGAGTTGTTTAGTCAGAGTTGATTTGTTTTTTGTATTGAGGCTGGTATTTTCTAAATTGATTCCATGTACAGTATGTCTAACCATCCTGTGAGATGGGAGTATTAGATAAACATATAGCTAGTTTTTTATCTACACTGTGTAATATTCCATATAGAATAGGGTAGCAGCACATTGCTGTGTATACCTAATCTTCTTAATAAAAAAAATCAGTAATAAAGATTTTAAATTATAGTTTGTATTATTACAAATACAGTACTGTATTATCCTTATTAAATCATGTTGACCATGGATCATTAAGATCTCATGTTGATATGTAATACAAGTCATAT
The DNA here is from genome assembly GCF_040958095.1 of Procambarus clarkii. Lineage (NCBI taxonomy): Eukaryota > Metazoa > Arthropoda > Malacostraca > Decapoda > Cambaridae > Procambarus > Procambarus clarkii. The sequence goes on along the minus strand of NC_091236.1, from coordinate 5,935,390 downwards.
TTCTTTTGAACTGCTAATCCATGCTAATCATTCATTAAATTGTGCATTATGTCTCAATTTTTCACTTCCTTGGATATACTGTACAGTACAAAAAGATAGGATAAAAATAAACCAGTAATATTTCTTTCATTATATTTTTCATTTAAATAACTGCATCAATATTTTTACAGCTGACAGGATTTGTTTTCCCATACAGGTGCATTATTTGTTAAAAAAAAATTTGGTTTATTGTTACACACAATGGTGCTACATAGCCTTCCCAGCTTGGTGCCTTCTTTTAATACTTACTGATTAAAAAATAAATAATAAATACATTTTATTCAGGAAAAGTACATACAGTTGATTTACAAACATAAAGTTGGATTTATAGGCAGAGCTAGTACATACAATACCTAAAGCCACTAATACTCATAGCATTTCGGGCAAGGTGTGGGGGGAAAAAAACACAGACTAAAACTTAATAGTAATCGGGATTAGGTATAAATTGTGTTGAAAGAAGGAATAAAAAATACAAAAAGGGGGTTAACATAGCATAAATCAGCAATTGCACATGTTGGTGAACAGCGTTGTTTAAAAAATAGCAAGACATGGGTTGACATTTAGGAGGTAAGTTAGGTTACATGGAGTTAATTAGGCAGTACTTGGTTTAACTCTTAAACTGGTTGAGAGATGTACAGCCTTTGACATGATTCGGGAGGTCATTCCACATTCTGGGTCCCTTGATTTGTAGAGCACTTCTAGTTTGGTTACACACAGCCAAATTGAGTAACAGGAAGAGGTCTTGGACACAAATTTGTTCCATGCTAAATGTAGAGGAATCAGCTGAGTATTCCTCAAATAAAATAAGTTGCCTCAGCTTATAAGGTAAATAAAATAAGCATTTCTCAAATAAGTAGCTGCCTCACCTCACTGCCTTACTGCTACATAGCCTTCATGGCATGGTGCCTTCTTTTGATAATTACTTGTTCCACACCCAAATTGTATAACAGGAAGAGGTCTTGGACCCCTACTTCCCTCTCTCTTTTTTAATAATCTATATAGTCATAATAATAGCTTTAAGTATTCAATGAATAAAGTTTCTGACATTTTTACCCTTTTCCTTACATCATTTGTGCAGCATATTTTTATTTTATGTCTCACCCAGATTTAATTTCAAAATAAAACCAAACTAAATAAATTAGAAATGGGTATGTATAGCTAAGGTACACCCTTACTACTAGGTGAACAGGGGCATTTGGTGATAGTAAATGATCCCATCAGGCAGGGCTCATCACCTTCTCTCATATTTCATGTTCACCAGTGTTTATTTACTTAACTACTGGTATAATATCTTGCTATTATAAAACTAATTCTACTATCATCAAACACATATTTACTTCAAGTTTCAAGCAGAGAATGCATATATAACTAACACGAAGGACTCCTCTCCACTAGATTCACCAGCTATAATATTTTGGTCATGTTCCAATATCATAAATCGATCCCAGTGTTATGTAGTAGAGAAAAAATGACTTATATCCAGTTTACGTAAAGCTACGAGTGGTCGAAACCACACTTAAATCCCGGAATGAACTTACGAAGGTTTACAAGGAAGAAACAAAGGCGAAAGAGCAACATAGCACGTTAAAGATCAGGGTCAGCAAAGTCAGGGTTAGGGGGCATGGGTAAACTTGAGCAAAGACGGAGAGAAAGAAGCTCGAGAACAGACTAGAGGTGGACAGGCGGGGTCTGGAGGAGGAAAAGGAGGAGGCAACCGAGAGGAGTAGTCAAGGACAGCAGTAGGAAGAGGGGGAGTAGAAACAGGGGAGTGCACCTCAGCAAGGGTAGCAACCGAGAGGGAAGCGGGGGCAAAAGAAACCTCCATAGCAGGAACAGGGGGCACAACCACCGAAATGGGAGGGGAAGGGGCGATAGAGTCAGAAGTAGGGGCCGAGGAAGAAAGCGAAGACTTCTTACCCGCCGGGGAGGAGGAAGGAGAGGAGCCAAGCTTACGCTTCTGACTTAAAAGAGACAGGTATCCCAGCAACTACGTACTGGGCAACGGATTCCAGCGTCTCAACAGGAGAAGTTGAACGAGAGCACACACGACAGCCGTTGGAAGAGCGATGGACATCAGCCCGTACCGACAGGCGGCGTGGAGTGCCAATAGACGGAGGAGAAGGATGGGAAGGAGGATCCGAGGGAGACGAGGAAGAAGACACAGGAGACATGACAGGCCGGGCAGGAAGAAGGGGAACCCCAGAGGACCAGGAGGGGGACCCTTCCAGACAGAACTCAATGGAATAGAGGAGGGAGCTGTGGGCGTATCAGGGTCCAAGGCCTGGAAACGGTTGTGGGTCTGAGGAAGGTGGGAAGGACGAGGACAGGAAGAGCGCAACATGCGAGCATAAGAGACGTTAGCATAAGGCGGGAGCCGGCGAACCTGGCGCCTCGCCTCAGGAAAAGATAAACGCTCCCTGTGTTTCAAGTTGAGGACGGCTGCCTCAAGCTTGTAATGGATACACGCACGGGAGAAGGTAGAAGGGGCCTCACCGCAGTTGAGGCAATGAGCCTGGGGAGAAGTGCACTCTGACTTAGAGTGACCTTCGCCCACACACAAAGGACAGAGACAGTCAGTCCCAGAGCAGCAGAGGGCACCATGCCCAAACCTCCAGCACTTGTTACAAAGCCTAGGAGAAGGAATGTACTCCTGGACAGAGCACCTGGCACCAGCAAGAATGACAGAGGGCGGAAGGTTTCTACCACCAAAAGTAATCTTCACAACCCGAAGGGGCTGACGGCGACGACCACGAGGGGGGACGAGTAAACAAGTCTACCTGGAGAACAGAAGGGCCCTGGGCATTGAGGATATGATGAATATCCTCGTGGCAGTCCTGGAGATTCCAAACACCAGTAGCAACATGGGGTGGGAGGAGGAGAACAGTGTCAACACTGGCATTCAACCAAGCGTTCTTGGAGACGCGTACAGGGGTCTCGCCAAGGCAGGACAAGGCGGCCAAGCGGGAGGCTGCATCCTGAGAAGGAGCAGCAATGACACGTGCACCGAGACGGGTGGGGTGGAAAGTAACAGAGGCATCTACAAAATCAACAAGGTGCCTACTATGCAGGGAGAAATCATCAGGAGGCGCAGAATCAAGGAGGAGATTAAAGTATTTGGCCCACGAAGCAGGACCAAACAAGGCCTGATATGCATCAGCACGGGAAGGAATCGAGCGAGTGCGGCCGTGTCGAGGACGGCGTTGAGAACCCATAGAAAGGGGTTAAAAGGCACAGTAGTCACAACTAGAGACTGAGTCGTGCCAGGGGACGAGGTGGTCACCACTGGGGGGCTTGGGGCTCGACCCAACCACAGAGGAGGGAGGGGAGCCGAGGGGAGTAGTCAGGAGGGTCAAAGGAGGAGCAAGATCGGGGCCCAATGCAGCGGGGGCTACAGAGCCCGGTCTTCCAATACAGTCCGACTCGGGGGCTTGGTCGCCCACCCCATGAGCCTGAGAGGGTACAAGAGGAACATTTATCAACATAGATACGAAATGAAACTCTCATTCACGAATATGCCCCCCACACCCACCATGGAGCCACAATTAGAGGCAGGACACCCAACAAGAAGCTATCGCCGATCAAGCCGGGGCCCCCTAGGGGTGCGTCGTGAGTATACGCCCCACAAACGCCACCATAAGAACCGTCAGTCTGTCGAGATCGGGTTCAGTGACGAAAGGAGGATTGACAATAAAAGGTTCCCCTCGCTCGAGACATTGGGTACTACAGTTCTATGGGTGCAAGAGTATGCCTCCTCAAACACCCGGGCGTCAAAACAAAAGAATGATCAAAACAGGCACAAGGTCAGCAGGAAATGACAACGAGAAAGGAGAGGGGGGGGGGGGAGAAAAACAAAACAAAATGAAAAGGCATCCAGCAAAATTTGTGAGGACAGCAGCAGGAGTACAAGGCTACAAAAGGACAGGGGGACTGCCCCAAGGAGCATCACACTCCGGCAGCCGCCCACCAAACCCCCTCACAGCAGCAATGAGCTGGACAGGGAGGGGGGGTGTGCTTGCAAAATGCTCTCACGTACACCCTTGGCTTTAATACCTGTAGGTGATATGTAGCCAAGCTTGTGAAACAAGGTAGTTTTGAAAAGATTATAGGAAAAGATCAATTTGTAAGGTAGTCTTGAAAAGATCACTTGGTAAGGTCCCTCATTGGAAGAGATTCAGCCATCCTTGAAAATATCTATGGAAAACACCATGGAAGCCACTAACACTGCTTATCTATGCTATTTGTATCAGAGGCATCATCACTGAACCTAGAAAACTATTCATCTATGTATCACCTATAAAAATTGGAGATGGCATGAGTGGGCAAGGGTGGCACTCAGAGCTACAACTGGATACACTTGCTTTATCGTCCTCATCGAAGCTGTATCGCTTGCATCCGACCCTTTAGTTAGGTCCTTATTGTGCCTAGCTTTATCATTATCATGACCCATATGTTCTTCAAACGATAAGGTCTGAATTTCACCGACAGAGCAATCTTTAAACACCACATCAGACAGGCGTTTGGGAGCCAGAGGCACGTACGCTATCCCGTGGTTGCTCACTCGGAACTAACCCAGCTCACAGCCTTAGGACATTCTGGGAATTTTTTCCAAGATGGCTGCCTCTCACTGGAGGTCCCAAGAATCCATTTCGTACACAACTTACCGTGCGCAGATCTTGAATGGTACGAAATATTCAAAATGTGTTTTCTTGGTTGCCGCAGTTTCCCACCGATAAGTTTTCTCAGTTGGTGCAGCACAGTGGTTAATGTTCCACTTGGTGTTAGGGGATGGGTTGGTGTCTGAAAGGTTAGTCAATTTTATAACGATGAGTTTGTGGTCACTACCAATATCTTGTCCAGTGTGAAACTGTCAATTAGAAACTTTCCAATCAGTGGAAAGCACCAAGCCATTACAACTATATAACACTAGGATGGGGGAAAAGAATGTTGAATGAGGACCCGCATGAAGCGGGAAAGGGTGGCAAAAGAAGAATACAGGGTGCAGTGTCAAAGTAGTTGTATTGATTGGTGCCTGCAGTGTTCAGGGTACCTCTACTCCATGTGACGTAGGTAGTTTCGAGATTGCCTGTGACAATGATCGGGTGTCATAATTGGCCAAGATAAAAATCCAGTTCATTTAAGTTTGTGCCACCAGGGTTGTACATACCCAGAAAAGAAGCATATACCAAGCAGGCTAAAGGTTCTAGTTTACCATTCACAAAATGAGTAAATGTTGCAGGTTTACATGTCATATTACTTTGTGTTAAGAGGAAAATGCCTCCACCCCCCTCCCTGCCCCAGTAGAATGAGGTCTGTCGACACAGTTTCTGCACATGAACATTTTTTAAAATAGAATTGTTTCGGAGCCAGGATCGGTTTTGATGAGTAAAGGAATTAAGTTCTGTGAGGGATGTTTTAATGCTTTGTGTGTTCCAAGTCATGAAGGTTAGGGGAGTCATTTAAGATCTTTGGGATATGGATGCATCTGGTTTCCTTGGCATGCCAATAGTATGTATTGGATACCTGGATGTAGTGTGTCGTGGCAGATTGTGGTCAGTCAGCCTGAGTGCTAGAGCACTGAGGGTTCGATCCACCAACTGTTTTGTTTTTGCCTTTAGTGAGAATGGTGGTGGTGTGGCAAACAGGAGGGGTGGTTTGTGTGTTTTCTAGATACATGTACCTGTATTTAGTTAGGTTATTGTCCATCATCTGTTCCATAGTCTTGTGTGTATTATTGTACTTACCTAGTTGTGCTTGCGGAGGTTGAGCTCTGCCCCTTTGGTCCCGCCTCTAAACTGATGTACAGATTCCTGAGCCTACTGGGCTCTATCATATCTACATTTGAAACTGTGTATGGAGTCAGCCTCCACCACATTACTGCCTAATGCATTCCACCTGTTAATTAATTAACTACTCTGACACTGAAAAAGTTCTTTCTAACGTCCCTGTGGCTCATTTGGGTATTCAGTCTCCACCTGTGTCCCCCAAGTTCACGTACCACCCGTATTAAGTTTATCCTTATCTACCCTGTTATTCCTCTTGAGAATTATGTAGGTAGTGATCATGTCGTCCCTTACTCTTCTGTCTTCCAGTGTCGTGAGGTACATCTCGTGCAGCCTTTCCTCGTAACTCATGCTTCTTAGTTCTGGAACTAGCCTAGTCTGTAGCCGAGGATGTAGAGTTAGTCCTGGGGATGTGGAGCGTGTGCAGTCTGTCCTGGGAATGGGTTGGACTAGCTGTGTCACGAATTTATTAAAGAACCGGTACAGTCTCTTTTTCCATTACATTCTCAATCCATGCCAGAAGTGTTTGAGATCTGAATCGAGGTGTTTGGTGGGGCTGTAATGTTGCCTGGAGGTGGTGGATAAGTGTTGACGGAAACATTTGATACATGTGAAATGTGTTGGGTGGTGGTGTTGGTTGAGTATGCTACTGTATTGCATGTTTGTGCTGGGTAGTCTTGGCAGCTATGTTTGAAAGGCATTGTTTTGATCTAATGTCATGGGCATCACCACAATTTGAGCATTTAAGCATCTGATTCACATGATTTCGTTTGATGGGCACCAGAGCAGAGTGCACATCTTGTACCATTAGTACATCCTTGCGAAGTATGGTTGAATTCTTTACATTTAACGAATCGAGTTGGCTGTGGTATGTATGCCTTTTTTTTGTGGTAAAAGCCATTAATCCAGACCTGATCAGGTGGAGGGTCATTTAGGAACGTAAGCAATGCTGTGCCTGTATCACACAGCTCTCCAATTCTACACAAACTTTTCAACTCCGTAGACTTGAATTTCATCTGCCTGTAGTTCTTTAATATCTTCCTCGCTAATGTCGATGAAATGTTCGATGATACATTTCTTTAATCTATTGTCTAATGGTTCATAACTACAGTACGTACTTTATATCCCAGGATTTCAGTAATGGTAGAAAGCTCAGGGGCGTGACAGCTGAGTGGACAGCGCTTCAGATTCATAGTCCTGAAGTTCGGGTTCGATCCCAAGTGGAGGCGGAAACAAATGGGCAAAATTTCTTTCAGCCTGATGCCCCTGTTACTTAGCAGTAAATAGGTACCTGATAGATAGACAGCTCCTACGGGCTGCTTACTGGGGGAGGGGGGGTTGTAGCAAAAAGGAGGCCTGGTCGAGGACCGGGCCGCGAGGAAGCTAAGCCCCGATATCATCTCTCCTGTCTCAAGATAACCTTGTTGGGTTTGTAGTTGACAGCGATAAAGTTCTTATGCTTGTTTGGCCTAATATAGTGCACCTTAATCTTAACATTTTTTTGAACGTCATTGTAAATTATACCGTCTTCTGGTGTTGTCGAAAACATCCCTATCCATAGTAGTTGGTCACCAAATGAAATGATAAATGTTTTCAAGTCAGGAGATTTGGCCAACCTTGATTTAGTGGATGTTTGTCAACAGACCACGTGGGGCCAGGATGGCCATTGTTTACCTCGCAGTAGTGGCGGAGGTCCACCTATTGTGTGTTTGCCTTATTGTGATGTCTGCTATCCAGGAAGGGGCCTTCTTGATCCTCCTCAAAGCATGGGAAAATCATCTTTATCCGAGTGTGTACCAGGTGCCAGCAAGTCTCCAAGTTCCACAACACTGTCAAAGTTTTTTAGGGGATGAGACGCTGGGTGTTTCCCCCACCCGTCTCCATGTTGAAACCACCTCAAGACAGGAATCAATGCAGTAGGCCTACCACATTAGTGTGATAATCTTTATCAGCATTGACTGCTTATAATTAAAGTAATTATCAAAAGGCAAGTGAGATGCTAATGAGAACATGGACACAAGGCAAGAATCATTGGTGAATTTGCTACCTACCTAGGGACAAATGGTCCAGAGGAACATTTGGAAAGTAAGACATAATAATCCTGAAAGTTGGCACACACTACAAAGTGTGGGACAATAGATTTGGGTAATGACGAGCACGGAAGTGTTAGATAAAATGGTAGTGAAAGACCAATATGCAACCTAGCCAGAAAAGTTTCCCCACCCCCTATAACAGTACAGAGGGTAAGATGGGGTAAAACTGTCTTGTGCAAAACACAGGTTGAGGGTCTGTAATTAAACAGCTTCCATACGGCTATCATATTAAATGTGTAGAAAATAAACAAGGATTTAACATTTCAATATATATATATATATATTTGACTGAAAAGTACATCACAGGGAATCCTGTGATTGCAGAGTACATTAATGATCTGCACACATTTTACTCAATGAAGCTTACAGTGCAATATAGGAAAAGTTTGTGATGATCACCTATACAGGGTATTACAGAACTTAACTATGTGCATTTTATGCAACAATAATGGTAGTTTGGAAAAAAATGCCTTATGGTGTGGTAATCACAGCTACCTCTCAAGTCTGGAAAGTGTCATTGAAACAGTTCTGCCACAAATAACTACACACAGTATTGATAGTGCTAACACACATCAGATAATTACGTTACTACATCCCTGCTAAACTTGGTCTACATTCTTTATAAAACCAGTTTTACAATCCTTCATTGTCTACCAACTCTGAAACAAATACCACTTCATCAAGTAACTCTTGACATAATATACATGGATCTTACCTCTGCAACATGTACTGCAGAACCTATAAAAATGCCATCAAGGTTGACCAGACCACACACTTGAAGTTGAAGGGACGACGACGTTTCGGTCCGTCCTGGACCATTCTCAAGTCGATTGTTATAACAAGGACCATTCTGGACCATTCTCAAGTCTAATCGACTTGAGAATGGTCCAGTACGGACCAAAACGTCGTCGTCCCTTCACCTTCTAGTGTGTGGTCTGGTCAACATACTTCAGCGTCGTCCCTTCACCTTCTAGTGTGTGGTCTGGTCAACATACTTCAGCGTCGTCCCTTCACCTTCTAGTGTGTGGTCTGGTCAACATACTTCAGCCACGTTACTGTGACTCCTCACCTGCCATCAAGGTTCCTAATTTTTTACTTCACATGACTTGCTAAAGTAACTCCAACCTAAAACCCTGAGCAGAGTGAAGAGCCTCTTGAGAACCTGGAGCTTCACATGAAGACCAGTCACAGGGACTAATGCACCACAAATCTTCCACAAGGCATTCTACCTCAGGATAGGAATACCAACAGTTTATATAACCAGGTGATTTACATTTTTTTGAAAGGTGGCTTCCAAACATTTAAGATTATTAATACTTCAAACATATGCTTGGGCTGACATTTGCCAAAAACAGTTCTCTCAAACATTTGGTTCAATTTAACTTTTCCCAATTTTCCAGTGCAAGGACAAATTAAAATTACAAAATAACTTAAAGTATAAAATTAATAATATTTTTAAAGCTTTAAAGTCTCACTGTGCATTAAGAATTCCCCCATGTTAACTATGGGGAGGAGGAGGAGGAAGGTAATATTCCCTTTATCCTATTCTTAGTTGTAGTTGACTTCAAGTTTTGTTGTTTGGAAACAAGATCAGATACTAGTATCTTGCACACTGGTCACTTTGTAACACCAGGTACAGCTGTGGCCAGGATGATCCAAGTAAAGATGGTTGGCAAGTGAAACGGTTTAATTGCACGACTATATAGGCACTTTTATGATCAAAACTTCGCCATTAGACACCAATGTACAGTGTGGCAAGGAAAACAACCTTAATGGCTTATAATTAGTGTTATTTTTCCATCTTTGAAGTCTAGGGAATTTGGAAGGCTTTGAGGCCTTTCTGGTAAATTATAAATTAGGTATTCAGTATCAAATGTAACCAAACAGCTTATAAAACGTTATTTTCAGCCCTTATTGAAGTAGACATTTTAAGTGAGCTGGCATATGCAGATACCACTTCCTCACAAAATGATGACATGCCGACCATATCTTTGGCCTGATGGTCAAGTCTGCAGTAGACTATATAAAGGGGATTTGCGGACCCAGTTATGTGGTTCTTTGATTAAATGGAAAGTGCTAAAAATGTTCATATCCTCTTATGCTAAATGCAATAATATGACCATCCAGCTTCAAGGCAGTTGGTAATAACAAAATGCACACAATGCATGTAAAAGAAAACAAACACACACCATACAAAACAAAGTTTGCATGCTTAAAATCCCGATGACTATTTGGGAATCACAGACTGACAATGCTTACTCATACTACTCCGTAAGATGCAAAGACAATGGAATGTGATATTTTCTCACAGCCTAGGTAGAGGAACAGATAAAAGGCTAAAAGTTTAAATCTGACAATCGGTGCTAAAGTGTTTGAAACAAAATTAAATCTTACATGTGTTGTCTTCAAGCTCCTGACCTCCCCTCTCAGCTGAGTTCACTTGCTGCTACAGATTCGTCTACTGCCGAGGTATTTCCTCCGTCCGTACAAGTTTCCTTCCCTGCGCTCTGAGGATTTCCCTTAACATCACCATCTTGTCCATCAGGTGTATTGCTATCAAAAATATCTCCTTCCTTGGGTACTGCTCCAGCATTGTCGAACACAATTTCATCTGGATCAGGAGCACGGGGCAAGAACTCTTCCTCTGGAAACATTCGTGAAAAAATGCACCGTGCCTGGCAAGTGAGAAAATTGCAAGGCTTCATTAGAAATCACTCCAAGGCTTGACAACTTTAAAGAAAGTGTAGAAAAGTAACTATACACATTTATCTGAAACCAACTAGTGAATATAAAATTATTGTTATGAGAAGTGGGGCAAGGTTTATGAGTGCTGAAAAGGTTAATTATCAAGATATTACTAGAAACTGAGTTTAGCATTTAGTTATAAATTAAGATAATACATGTCCCTGATCAGAGAACAGTTCTACACATTTTGATGTACATTATCAGAGTACAGCATATAAATAAATTTAGTATTTAGTCTCATTTAATTTTTCTTCCTTAACTCTTAAAAGGCACAATACATATACAGTCGAGGTGAGTAACTATTGCGGGATGGCGCACCACAGCTATGAATGGTTGGGAGTACCGCGTAAGGTTTAAAAGTCCTGCGGCTACACGGGATTCACATCAACTTCCTCAGGGCTCTGGTAAACAGATGCCATTAAAAAAAAAAAAAAAAAAAATAACAGTGGGCAACATTCCCAGTGTGAAAGCCTCAGTACTGAGTGAGCAACCAAGGCTGGTGCACGCAGCATGAGCTTACAGCACTGCTGTTCAGTTTGTGACCACAGCATTGCCAAAAAATGTCAAAATATATATGTAACTACTATTATTTAGCCATGATAGTATTACAGAAGAGCCCGACTGTGATAAAGACTGTACAATGTTCAGGTATCAGTGAACACAATGCTGTTTAAGATGTTCATGTTCCTTTACAAAATAAACTTGTGGAAAATTATTCATTTACAGGATTTAGTGACCAGGATTCTGATAATAGCAAGATTGTGGTGAGAATTAGCGATGTGCGTAGTACAGTGGGAGGAGTAATCTTGGTGAGGGAGGGAGGGAGGTAGCGTCGTCTGCTGACTGTGTGGCAACCTGTGATTGTCTGGGTTAACCATACCAGCTTAGTGGTTTGCTATGGTGAACACAAATGTAGATACTTGTATATAGTGTGTATATAGTGCAATAACAACAAAAGGAGTATGTTGGGAGGAGCCATTTTGGTGAGGGAGGTAGCATCTGCTGACTAGGTGTGGCAACCCATTCTTTGTTGTTTGGACACACCATACCAACTTAGTGGTTTGTTATGGTAAACAAAACATGCATACTTGTATATATAACGTGTGTGTAATGTAATAACAGCAAAATTTTTTGTTTATTGTTTTATAAACATAATTGAATCACTAATATGCACACCATACTTCTGAGTATAGCAATACTTCACACATTATATAAATATATCACACTACACACTATTGAATAATATTACTGGAGGAAAAAAATCAGAGACATTGAAATAATTAGGTAATATCTTTGTGGCAACTCCTGCCTGACAGCGCGGGTGGAGAAGACCAGCGCGGGACGCTTACTGTGTCAGCGCCTCAATTTTGCCAGACTTCCTCGCCCTTTTGCGGTAAATATATGTCACCCAAAATCCACCCTATGCACAGACCAGGGGACAGATTCACGCAAGCACTTACGAACGTGTACATCTTTCCTCAATCTTTGACGGCTTTGGTTACATTTATTAAACAGTTTACAAGCATGAAAACTTGCCAATCAACTGTTGTTATTGTTATAAACAGCCTCTTGGTGCTTTGGAGTTCATTAACTGTTTAATAATTGGAAACTAAACCACCAAAGATTGAGAAAAGATGTACAGGTTCGTAAGTACTTGCGTAAGTGCTTTCGCAGTATAATAGCATTTTTTTTTTTTTAAACACACTGAATATCAGGCAATACTGTGACATACACCTAGTATAAAACATTACAGTAAAGTATACACACACACAGTATAAGGCGCACTCATACAATTTAGCTAAAAACCTATTGATAAATTAAGATCTACATCTCTTAATATACTAAAAATTATTCTTTTGTGAGAAAGAAAAAAACACAGAATTGTGGATACCTACAAGAAATAATTTATCTATGTCGATGAGGAATTATACAATCTGCATTAGTGCATAATTTTTATTCATTGATGTGCATTGCCTGAATTTTCTAATCATGTATAAGCAGTCACAAAATTAGTTAAATATGAGCTAAGTGACATCTCTGTGAAAGTCAAAAAGTAATTTTATACCACAAACCTCGGTATGCAAACACAGGTTCTTTCGCACTAATTTTATCAGTCCTTGCTAAGCAAAGGCAATAAATCCTTCACAGAGAGCTACCTTTAGGTTACCTTGAGGTGTTTCTGGGGCTTAGCGTCCCCACGGCCCGGTTGTCGACCAGGCCTCCTTGTTGCTGAACTGGTTAACCAGGCTGTTGCATGCAGCTGCTCGCAGCCTGATGATGAATCACAGCCTGGTTGACCAAGTATCCTTTGGAGGGTATCCTTCTGGAGGTGTTGAACATTCTCGGGTCTCTGATGTTGATATTGTTCTCTCTCTGAATACCTGTTGCACCTCCGCTTTTCAACGGGGGTATTCTGCACATCCTGCCATGCCTTCTGGTCTCATGTGATGTTATTTCTGTGTGCAGGTTTTGGATCAGCCCCTCTATTTTCCACGTGTAAATTATTATGTATCTCTCCCACCTGCGCTCATGGGAATACAGATTTAGGAGGCATTTCAGTCAGTCCCAATAGTTTAGATGTTTTATTGAGTGGATTCTAGCAGTAAAGGATCTCTGCACGCTCTCCAGGTCAGCAATTTCTCCAGCTTTGAAAGGGGCTGTCATTGTGCAGCAGTACTCCACTTTAAAGCGCACAAGCATCTTGTAAAGTATCATCGGTATAGCATCATTAGTGTGAAAGGTTCTTGTTATCCAACCTGTCATTTTTCTTGCAGTTGTGACGGCTACTTTATTGTGTTCTTTAAAGGTAAGGTTTTCTGACATGAGTACACCCAAATCCTTTACATTGCCTTTTCGTTCTGTTATGATTTGACCAGTTTTGTACGTGATTTCCATTTTTACATTTTAATTTTTTCCGTAGTGCATGAGCTGAAACTTATCTTCATTAAACACCATATTATTTTCTGTAGCTCATAGAAAAACCTGATTTACATCTGATTGGAGGTATGCCGTGTCCTCTATGTTGTCTACTCTTATGAAAATCCTAGTGTCATCTGCAAAGGATGATACGGTGCTATAGATTGTCCTTGTTTATATCCGATAGGAGGATGAGAAAAAGTACTGGAGCAAGCATGGTACCCTGGGGGACTGAGCTCTTCACGGTTGATGGACCAGATTTTTTTATTGACTATTACACATTGGGCTCTGTTAGTCAGGAAATTGTAGATCCATCTGCCTATTTTTCCGGTAATTCCTTTTGAACGCATTTTATGTGCAATGACACCATGGTCACATTTGTCAAAAGCTTCTGCGAAATCTGTGTAAATTACATCAGCATTTTGTTTGTCTTCCATGGCATTTAATGCCATGTCATCATGGTCCAGCAACTGTGACAGGCAAGAGCACCCTGTTCTGAAACCATGCTGTCCGGGGTTATGGAGATGCTGTGATTCCATATATTTTGTGATCTTACTTCTAAGCACTCTCTCAAAGATTTTTATGATGTGCGATGTTAGTGCTATCGGTCTGTAATTTTTTGCCTCTGCCTTATTTCCTCCTTTATGGAGTGGTGCTATCTGCTGTTTTTAGTATGTCGGGGATAATGCCAGTGTTACGGACCCGTCACCATCGTCTGAGTGTGACCTGGCAATTCCAGTGCCATCTATGGGTCTGCACTCAAACACCTCTGGAATTGGACGCTACGTAGACACCACCATCTATTGGTGGCGGCGTGATACCTGCAAATGGCTCAAGATTCCTGCCTTGGCAAGCCAGTGAGGTCATTGTGGATGACCTCTGGTGAGGTGGCGACTCAAGGTCAGCGCCATCTAGGTTGTGCCACAGAGCACTATGTCAACGTCCCCAGTGAATAAGTGTTAATTCTTGATTTCACCAGTACTGTCCAACAACTGATGACGTGTTTGTGTCCACAGAGGTGACGCGGGGCAGCAGTGGTACTGAGGATGGCAGTTTACCTTGGGCAGCCTAAGCTCTCCAGACTTAGTCTCGCCAGACGACTAAGTAAGCCGCCACTGATCAGAAGTCTGCTATTATCAGACTATCGATCGATCAGACTAACTCCCAGGTACCTATTTACTGCTAGGTAACAGGGGCATCAGGATGAAAGAAACTTTGCCCATTGTTTCTCACCAGCACCTGGGATCAAACCCAGGATCATGCGTCCAATGTTCTGTCCGCTCAGTCACCGGCTCCTAAGTATAATAGTGTAAGTAGTAAATTCCATTTATATATATATCAATTTATGGTGATGGTAAATATATTGGTGAAGGAAACAAGTGTTTTGTTCATACCCCCCTTGTTATTATTCGTGCATTATCTGGCCAATTCCTTGAAAACCACTACCGACTCAGGGTCGGATGCCACACAAGTTCATCCATCAAGAACCCGGTTACTGGTCCTAAGTGGCCGTAACAGCCAGTATCTAGGCTTTGACTCCAAAGAATGTGAAGGGCCTGCAAGTGTTTTTTTTAGTTCTTTATGAATATGTAGTTCCAAGAATCAGGGCCTGGTGCAGAGTGCATAGGCATACTGTTTATAGCTTCTTCAAAATCCAGTGGGAATAGGGGTGATGTCTGATATATGATTTGGTGTCGGTATCACATCCGTGAAAAATTCATTTGGGTTATCGATCTTTAGTGTGTTTAGTGGCTCGCTGAAAACAAGAGTCATACAGTATCCTCAGTATCTTGCTCATTTCTTTGTTGGCATCGGTGAAAGTTCCATCTCCCTTTTGCAGGGAGGGGCCCAAAACTAGATGTAGTTTTTTATCTTTATTTTGCATAGGAGAAAAAATATTTTGGATTTCTCTCTATTTCACTGATGGCCTTTTACTCTCTTTGCCTCTCCTGGGGTTTTGTATGATTTGGCCTCCATTTTAACCACAATTCATGCCTCCCTTGTAGTTCACTCTTGGAGTCTCGGTGCCATTGAACCCACAATACTTTTTTAAAGTTCAGATAAACTTACCTGGTCAATGGCAGAATCATAGTCGAGCTCAGCACCTGGTCCACAGCAGAGGTGCAAGTTGCTTGCGGCACCACTCACCAAATCACAACCAGATAAATCAGCCTAAAAAGAAATGTTACATACACTGTACTAGTATCATAACATCCATTTTTAATTGAAAACTTCATAAATAACAGTATCAGTCATTCAACAGTTTCATGGCTATAAATATTCATTGGTCAATTTCTAACTACAAGCAGCAGCATGAAGAGCAGTCTTCATCTTTAATAAGCTCCCCAGATGTGTCAAAAAGCTGCTAATTGTGATGAGCAAGAAAATATCATCATGTTCAACTCTCTCTCACCCTAAAATTCACTTGACTTGTCACAACTCGTCATCTATTTGTTTAACATGACTAAAGCATCCCATATTTTGTCTATGCAAAGGGAGGGAGCCGGTCGGCCGAGCGGACAGCACGCTGGAGTTGTGATCCTGTGGTCCTGGGTTTGATCCCAGGCGCCGGCGAGAAACAATGGGCACAGTTTCTTTCACCCTATGCCCCTGTTACCTAGCAGTAAAATAGGTACTTGGGTGTTAGTCAGCTGTCACGGGCTGCTTCCTGGGGGTGGAGGCCTGGTCGAGAACCGGGCCGCGGGGACACTAAAAGGCCCCGAAATCATCTCAAGATAACCTCAAGATGCATACTATGGCATACTAACCATGCCATACCAATGGCATACTAACATGCGAGTCAAGTGTTGGCACTACCACTCACTCCATCAAACTCACTAAATTCATCTCTTCTTGTCTTACTCTTCCCAACTAAGCCTCATTTCACCAGCCACATTTCTTCTGTAACACTACTTTTATCTTTGCAAATTCCTCCTGCTGACCACCCTGCTCCCCAGGTAAATAAGGTCTAGCACGTCTCTCCTTACTCAAATTCCATACAGTTTCCTTATCTTGAGGTTATCTTGAGATGATTTCGGGGCTTTTTAGTGTCCTCGCAGCCCGATCCTCGACCAGGCCTCCACCCCCAGGAAGCAGCCCGTGACAGCTGACTAACACCCAGGTACCTATTTTACTGCTAGGTAACAGGGGCACAGGGTGAAAGAAACTTTGCCCAATGTTTCTCGCTGGCACCTGGGATCGAACCCAGGACCACAGGATCACAAGTCCAGCGTGCTGTCCGCTCGGCCGACCGGCTCCCTCCCTCCCTCCTGTCTATTGTACTTTTATTTTATTTACATCCACTCTTAAGAATTTTCTCACACTAAAACACTTTCTTCTTCTTTCTCATCACACTATACTTGAACTACCATTTACATACGTAAAAGTTGATAAACTACCCTTCATTTCTTTGTATTATAAACTACTATTTGCTCCATTCATTCCATCCTTGACCACCTCAGTTACCCCAAATATATAGTGTAAAATGAATGATGGGATATTACACAGCTTTGTTACTCCCACACTGCTATCAAATTGGTTAATTATTAAAGTCTTCCAAATACTGTATTCCGTTTTACAAATAAAAACTAAGTGCATTCAACAACATTCCACAAGCTATATATATATATCACCACTCACTTTATTGACTTAACCATCTAGTTTAGTTTATGTCATATACACCAAATACTTCTCACATACTGTACTTTCAATAGTAGCCATCTCTTGCAAATATCTTACCACACAACACCCACCAGGAAAGTCTCCAGATTCACTATTATATCTACAGATATAAACTCTCCAGCAGCCAACTCACCAAGTTGAAGTACAAGCTCATGAGAATACTTGGTTTGTCTGGGTCTTCACCATTACCAAATAGCCGTTGGACAGCAACCTTAAAGTCCTCCTCGGCATCAGACCCGTGACAAGTCATATGAACACAGTCTGTTTACCAAGGAATTCTTGTTAAAATATTAGTGTTAATGCTATTAAAATTATTATACTTCTAAAAAAAGTTAAACAGGTATAGAGTAGTACTGTGAAAAAGGTGCCCATTACTTGACCAGCCAGGTTTTATTAACTATCTCTTATAACATAGGTTGCTTTAGTGGTGCTATATAGCTGAAATAACTTGCTGCTCTCACCCTGATAATTAACTTATCTTGTGGCATCACAAAAAGTAATGCTACAACAATTACACATTATTATGCTTTAAAAATAAATATAATAAAGTCAATAAGTGTCATGTTATTAATACACTAACTACCCTACTCATTACTCCACTCCCCACTATTGCCTAGAAACTCTGAACTTCGAATAGCTGGCCACATGTACACACATGCATTTCAAATACAGTACCTTCAAGAGTATAAAACCGAGAAACATCCAAAACATTAATCAAAGAGTTCTGCATTCTGATTTAGCTAAGTGAAGAAGTTGCTACTTGCGTGTTTTGAGAAACAAGAATGTGGTAAATACATTAGGACTGTCCTCTGCAAGTGCACACAAGCAACAACACGAGAAGAAGAAATATGGAAGGTAAGAGAAAAAAGAACACATTGAAAACTTGCACTGAAATAGTCATATTCTGGTGACAAAAACGAAGATGGCCAAGTAAGTAATTATCAAAAGGCGGCGCCAGGCCAGGGGGACTATGTAGCACCAAAGACGGCAAAGTTGAACTTTAGTATGAATGCAACTAAATAATAGTATTGAAATATAGTAACGTGAAGGTATCCACTTTTTATTTTCCCCATCCAGTGCGTTCAAAGGCAACTTGAGCAATCTGTTTTACTGCACTATTATTATTATGCTAACTTAACAAACCCTGCAGGAACTTTAACAAACACCTCCCATTACATATTTTTATAATAAACACACACAACTTACACAGATTCTTTGGACAAATCCCAGAGCCAGACCCAACTTCAATGATGGTGATTGGCTGAGGGTTGCCATCTTTAGCAGGGAGTCGCAGTAGAGTTAATTGTTCTTTATCACTTGATAAGATGGACCTTAAGAATATAAAAAAAATATCTAATTAATATGATGCAGTAACAATGATTGCTATCTATACCAGCAATGTTTGTCACAAAAACCACCAAAACATTCTTGTGTGTAATAATTACCTGTCGGTAATAAATATGCTTCGTGATATACTCTTCTGAGCGGCTAAACTGGCGATGGCGGTGTACTTGTGAGGTGCACACGAGGCGTCCATCACCAGGTGGGAACACTGCAAGCGCTGACCCTCAGACACTATACCAAGGCACTTGTTTTCAGAGTCAGTGACAAGAGACAACACTGGCCGTCGCAAGATGTAAGTCCCTTCAAATACTGCACATAATCTTAAAATAATAAAAAATAAAACAGTTAAATTCAAGATAATTTTTAAAATAAGTCACAAAACGATAAGATTGAAAGCATAAGCTTATTTTTGGGGCACAGTGTTTCATCACAGACTCAGTTTTCCCTATACCAACAATGCTATAAAAAATACAACTTTCAGTTATTTTAAACTGAAAACCTGTTAAGAGAGTAAAATATAAAAAGTAATATTAACCCATACCCACATCATACAGCTTCCGTTCCTCATCTCTTCCAGTTATAATTGGATCAGTTCTTCTAGCCTATCCTTTTAAGCTGGTTTGTAGGCCCAAGGGCTAGATTCACAAAGCAGTTACGCAAGCACTTACGAACCTGTAAATCTTCTCTCAATCTTTGATGGCTTTGTTTACACTTATTAAACAGCTCCGAAGCATCAAGAGGCTGTTTATAACAATAACAGTTGAATGGCTAGTTTTCATGCTTGTAAACTGTTTAATAAATGTAACCAAAGCCGTCAAAGATTGAGGAAAGATGTATACATTCAAAAGTGCTTGCGTAAGTGCTTTCGTGAATCTGGCCCCTGGTGTGCACCAGTCCTTGTCAAGTGTCACATACTGTATAAATGTATACATTTGTTCAATCTTACACACCATAATAAATACATCACTACAAGTATTCTATACCTGCAGAAAGCCTGGGGAAGTTCCCCACACCCGTACATAGAGAAGAGGAAAGGTGTCGTTCCATAACGTCCCAGACTGGTGAGGAACAGTTTCATGCTCTCTAGTCCTTCTCTGCACGACACTTCTCCAGATACCATAGCGATAGACTCCGTGACAAAGTGAATTAGATTGTCGGTGAGCTTGCGGGACTTGAGGAATTCGACAAATGTCTTGTCAGCATATTCTGAAAAGAGGAGTTCATGAATATCATAGACTAGGAAGGGGAATGGGGTAATTTGCTAAATGTGCCGGCTTCCAGCCCTGCCTAATAAACAAAACTTGAAAAGACAAAAGACAAGGAAGCACCTCAAGGTAACAGTTGTCACAATCATGCAAAGAAACAATTGAAACAATCCCTCAACTGTGTATGACGAGAAGCTCAGCATTATGGGGAAAAAATGCAGTGTGTAAACACATGTTATACAAAGAGTTGACTGTAAAGTGTAAACTCAAGATAATATTCAGCCAATACTGTACTGCCATAGAGGTGGTTGAGGGAACCATTTATTAACTTGCAGCTAATAAAAGCAATAAATGGGATTCCCTACATTTCTCATTATTACTTGCAGAGGTTTTGAGAAGTGTCGCTTGTTTTTGTTATTGTCCCTCAGTGATGGCCGAGTTACTCATAACTGTCTTCCTTCAATAAATTCTCAAGCCATGGCCATGTAGAAAAAGTTTACTGCCAAGGTAGGGAAAAGTAAAAAAAAAAAAAAAAAAAAAAAAAAGCCCAACAGGAAATACAAGCTCTAGGTTGCCAATTAAGCCGCTGGCTTAGTGAACATCAAAAGAATCTTGGCTCAGAAATGTGTAATTTCTAATAGTGCACAGCATCCAAGGGTGCAGTATTATCGCCATCCTCTGGCATCAGGGGGATGAAAAATGCAGGAAGAACTATGCTTATTCATCCTCTGCCATACATTTCAGACTGCATATTTTGGATGTACAAAATAACTAAAACTATAATGTATCCAAGGGGAATACATAACTAATATCACCTTGCAAATCATCCATAGGAATACCATTTGCCGCTTTATAAACCGAGAACATGATACCTCCACATGTAACTGTCTCCAAAGCAAAATGTTTCTTTGGAGAAAATAACTGACCAGGCAATACTGTAATAAAATGCTAAAAACTGGCAAACTTTACCTTCTAGTTGCTCAGGATGTTCATCATAACTGTGACAAAACTCCAAAAACTTCATAAGAAGCCTCTTCTCAACCAGGGTGACAGTGTCTGTGGTGAAGACGTCACTGCGGGAGCACGGGACAACCAGCAAGTTGCCCTTGTCTCCTTCCGTTGCCACCCATGTCAGCACACGAGTGATACATTTGAACTCCGCATACCTGGAAATTTCAAGCACTAAATCACTGAAAGTAGTTTTCAATTTGTTATCAAAACCTGCCTATCATTACAAGGTTATTGCAGCTCAAGCAATTCTAAAATTTGTACGCCAGCATTAAAAAGAAAATCAAAGGATTGCTTACATATTATGAAGATAAATCGAGAAAAAACTATAAATTATGGAGTGAACTGAACATTAGAGAGAAGAAAGGCTGCAATACAAAGAGGAATGAGCACTGTACAATGAAATAATAATACATGATACTGTTTATCAGAAAATATTCAAGCCATACAATGGGATCAAACCTGCGTCCGTGGACTCTATAGGCACATGCATGGTCCAGTTGATAGTACAGGTGCCTGAGAGTTCAGGGATGCGGGTTCAATCCCATCATACAAATTAAATATTTTCTCAGGAATTAGCAATTATAAACGGTATAGCTGATACCAAGAAATCTTTGTAACATGCTTTATATAATTATAAATTTATCTGTACTCAAACTAGTACAAAACCACAAACAATTCTTACCTTGCTACATTGGAAGAGATGAGAAGTTCAACCAGAGCACCACGCGAATATAGCAGCTGCAAAACAAGACGCTGGTATTAATATCCACAATTTTATTGATATTCAAAAGATATGTCACATCCAACTATAAATTCCTTTGGCCAAATCTAACAGACTACGTGACACACTGCAATTTGACAACATTCAACAATTAATACCAATGTACTATATCCTCAAATTGATTCATTAATCCTCTTTGATGCACTACATCTGAAAAAAAAAATGTTAACTGCAATACTGTTAAATGCATAAATCCGAATTATTCATCCATGCTTCTGGTCTTCAAAACACAAGTTAAGCCCTAAAAGCTGTAGCCATTCGACAACGGAGGAAAACATTACAGGATGTAATACACAAATCTCGGGAATTATTTGTTCAAGACTCACGTTAACAAGTACTACAATGGTTAATAGTAAATAACATAACAGATTTACTTAACAGAAAAAATATATTGATGGGAAAAGAACATTTTGTTTATGTCAAGAACGCCACAAGGAAGCTATTGGCACCAAATACACCAAAAGAAAGAAGACATTCAACAAGGGATATAGAAGCCAATCTACAGGAGTGGAAGGACTGATTACAGTCACCAAATGATGGATCAGTGGCAACACTGGTAATAGAAGATTGCTCATTAGCAATACAGCTGCTGGAGAATTGACTACTATAAGACCGAATTTACACTGATCATATGTGACAATGCGATTCAAAAAAGCATGCACCCTTATGTCTAAAAGTGTTCATATCAGACCATACGTATATGCAAATATCAAGGAGACAAAAAACAGCCATCAAGAGGACACTATCTCTAGACATACCTTGGGAGCTAGATCTAAATTAAATTTCCTTGAGAGGTTCCTCATTTCATCTTGTGACCATTTCTTGTGTTCTTTGGCTTCATCTTTAGTTTCAGATGACCCTTCCTTTTCTTTACTTAAATCTGTAGTCTCACCACCTTCTCCACAACTCTGGTTTCCACCACTCTCACCGTGTACTTCAATTGGTGTTTCTTCAGAGGGTGTCACAGCTTTCCTGAAGTAAAAAATCATTCACGTTACGAAAAGAACTTAACCAGACACTCATTTGTCATCCAAGTAAAATCACCATTCAAGAACAGTCTTTATATTCAGACAATGTTTTGATTGACAAGAGGCTTATAAGTTTACAATTCAAGAATCTTCAATTCAAGAATAATGGCTTCATAGACATGAAGCCATTAGCTTGCTGCCTCCCGAGACAAGCCTGGACAATACAGTACAAGACTATTCGTGGAGTTGAATAACCTCCTTAACACAAAACGTTGAAAACAGTTAAGACTTCCCTCCACTTAAGCACCCAAATAAAACAGAACAGTGGGCAACCCACTGCTCTGGCCTGTGACTGACTTCCCTACCCAGTATAATAATTCCCACTGTCCGGGAGAAGACGTTTGCTAGGATTATCAAGGCCTTCCCTCGGTCAATGGCCGATCTTTCCCAGAATGCAACCCACAAAAACTGCCTAACTTCCAGATATCTATTTTACTGCTAGGTGAACAGAGCCATCAGGGGAAAGGAAACCATGTCTAACTATTTCTGTTCTACCCAGAATCCCTCAATTGTGAGCCGAGGACATGGCCTCCACCGCTCTACATTTTGTAGCTCATTCCTTGGAAACCACCAATATTAATACAGTATAAAGGTAGTATGTGACTGGCATGCATTTATGCCATTTTCAATTAATTTGAAAGAGAACTGTTGGTGTCAGTGGCCAGATACAATGAGGTTTGGGGTGCCAGCATCTGGCTACGCAGCTTATTACATATAATGCAAGTTTTCAACATGTCTACCAGTGTTCTATAGTTTGTGTAATCCTTAATTGCCTGAAAACAAATTAAAAATATTATGCATCTCATATTAGGCTAAATAAAAATAGATTTTTTGTTTTTTGCAGAAAGCAAGCACAATCCCATAAAATCAAACATTTAAATTTTGATTCTAAAAAATACATACAAATATCATTTAAATATGTTATTGGTATACTGTATATTCAAAGAGTTTCTAGCATTTTTGTGGTTTCATTCTTTTGTTTCAGTTTTTTTTTTTGGGGGGGGGGGGGAGGGATGAATGAAACTACTGTGTATGTACTGTACAATGAACTCCACTTTTATATAGGAAAAGATGAAAAAATAATTGAAAACATAGCTTTAGCATATTAACACCCAAAATGGTCAATAACTCAATATGGCCAGTCAAGACACAGTAGTACAAGACTTCGTGGTAATTAAATACTTTACTGTACAGTAAAGTACAACACAGTCCAGTGCATTCTCGACTCGCAATCGGGAATGCCGGGTTTGAATCCCGGGCGGGACAGAAATGGTTGGGTGCATTTCGTATCACCTAATGCAGGTGATTCACTTAGTCTTATTCACTTAGCCTTGTTCACTTAGCAATAAATAGGAACCCAAAAGTTAAGTCAACTTCTTATGGGGTTACATCCTGGGAAGGGTCAGTAATTTGACCTTTGGGGAAGGGACCTCAATATAAGCATAACATGTATGTACAGTATGTGAATATTATATTATACTATTATATTAGACACACGCACACACACACACAGTCTGCTCGTCTCCCAACACAATGAATTATTATTAACTAACAAGGGAATACATACTTTAAAATCCTGCTAATCTGAATCTCTGTTGCACACACATTTCCAGCTATAATAAAATCCAATATGGATATGATGACTCGCTTCAATTTTCTACAAATTTGGAAAATATAGGAAAGAGGGACTCTTGCTATTCCTCATTTGCTTTGTCGTTAGCAGCGGAGAGAAATTTTTTTTTAACGTTTTTCATCGCTATTTAAAATACAAAATATATTTTATCACTTCCAAGGTTTAGTCCTAATTAATCCAAATTAGCAGAATTTTACTATACTTAGTATTTAAAACTTTAAAAAAAAAAAAAATTATTTTTTTTGAATCAGCATTTTATACAATGAAGAGGCTCCTGAGGGTACACATGACGCTCACTTACTGCACATGCCACCTTAGTTTAACTTTAGAGTAGACTCGTCGAGGATCACATGTTGCCACTAGCGTCTCCCCTTCTTTGGATTCAAGCTCTTCTAAAAGAATGGTAAAGTCAGTATAAATAAGCTTAAAAATAAGAAAAAGTAACAATCTTATACAAAATGAGTAAAAGAAACAAATTTTATTCAAATTTCTCACTAATTGCCAAAATGCTTTTGTAAGTTCCCTTCAGGTTCCCTACTACCCTTCCTCCATGCTGCTGTGTTCACGGCACCTTCTGACACACCTCTGCCATAATTCACTCTACACAGATTTAGAGCACTGGCCTAACTCCTTTGGCTATCAGTTTTAGAAATTACTTGTCTTGACAGGAGTCAAAAATATTATCAACCATAATAATGCAAGTGGCAACCATCCAATAATGCACCAAGTGTAAATTCAGGCATATGCTTACCTCAACATTTTTTCCCCCCAATATTCTTGGGTGGGGACAATGCCACAAGGATCAAAATGCTTCCAATTAATTATGTGAAAAATAATAAGGTTTATCTTCCTATTAAGTGTGATTCTGTATGCCTTTGTACTTCACCTAACATACCGAGCATACCAAAGGTTAAACTATCGCCTGCCTGTCTTGCCCACCACACAATACCATAATTATAAACCACCTATTTTTGACACCCTTTCCCTTTATTTAACCAGAATTATTTCTCATTGTTAAAAATTTATTAAGCAATCTTTTCACCAGTATACCATAACAACAGACAATATAATGACTTCTTTACCACACAGTTGTCTTGCCCCTTGTATGATTCCACACACTTGATAACTTCCCTATGGTTTACTATTCACACAAGCAAAGTGAGCTCATATGACATCCTTAATATTGTACTATCAAGCTGGATGTTGTTCCTACCCAAGGAAAAAAGGCAGAACTAGATATTTACCTAAAAGTTTACTATTGTAACTCTGCATACCTTTTGTAGTTTCTTGCGGAGATGCTGAATGTTCGTCAACCCACTGTTCAAGTCCTTTCAAAGTGAATGATGCCCACTGGCCACCATAGTAATCATTTCTGAAAACGATACACATTTGTTTATTAGGGGTAAATAATGCATTGCACTAGCCTGCAAATGTTTGCAGGCTGGTGCAAGGCATATAAACTAGTAACAAGCTTTAATTTCTTAGTCCTTCCCTGAAGCTCATGCTAGCTTAGAGGAAGATAGAATGAGCTTAATAATCCAGTATTATTTTGGGTTTCATGAAATATTGCTTCATGAAGGGACTGCACAGTAAATATGTACCGAGACTTATTGTAATTACATAATTACATACTGTAATTTATATTACAGTATATACAGTACTGTGATAGATTATATATACAGTGGTACCTCAGGTTACGTATGTCCCTGTTTACGAACTTTTCAGGTTATGAGCCCGGAAATTTGTGTGATTTGTTCAGAAAATTGGAATCGGGATACGAGTTTGTTGATACGCATACGGCCGACCTAGCTGTGGTGGCACGGCGATCGCGCCTCAGTTTACAAGTGCTTCATGCACATTGACTATCTTGCCTGAATTTTTCACAAGAATTTATGTTTTTTGTTGGATTTTTGGCCATTTGAGCATAAAAGTTATTATATATCTCGCCATGGGTCCCAAGAAACCCAGTGATAAGGTTCAAGGTAAGAAATCACATGTGAGAATGACCATAGAGGTAAAACAAGAGATCATTCGTAAGCATGAAAATGATACTTGTGTTGTTGAACTAGCCAGGCAGTACAACAAATCTTCAGGGGGAGGAAGAGGAGGCAGTAGAGAATGTTCCTTCCCCATTAAGAAAATGAGTGCAGTATGGGATTTTTGGGAAATCTAATGGGAAACAATATAAATCTATGCAGGAAATAATGGGAAATCCATGCAGTATTGATCTTTTTAATGATAATGTGATGCCTCACTACAGACAAGTGTTGCAAAGAAGGGAAAAACAATCTTCAATGGAATGTTTCCTTGTGAGAAAATGAGAAAATCAAGCAGCGAGCCACAACCAGGACCTAGTGGAACACTGGCAAAACATGCCAGCGAGTGCACTCAAGAGAAATCTTCACTGCCTGATGTTATGATGGAAGTGGACTCCCCTCCCAAACATTAACACCTCTCCTCCTCCCCCCCTCCTCACCATCTTCCATACGCCAACAGGAGTCATCAGCAAAGGTTAGTAATAACTTTAACATACTTTTGTAGTGAAGATTTGGGTGAATTACGTATAAAAATTTACTTTGAAGTGAAGTTTTTTGGGGAGTCAGAAACGAATTAAATCATTTCCCATTATTTCTTATGGGGAAATTCGCTTCGGTTTACAAAATTTTTGGGTAACGAACTGTCTCCAGGAATGGATTAAATTCTTAAATCAAGGTACCCCTGTATATATATGTGTGTGTTTTTTACATAATGGGCATTAATCCCCACACTACAACTAAATTTTCTGCTAACACCTAGTGCTCCCCTCTAAACATTTTATTTTTTTAATATATGAAAGCAACCTTAAAAGATAGACATAGATATGGTAGACTACCAGCCAGGTATGAGGTTCCTGCTTCTGACAGGATGCTCCCTTATTTATACTTGCACAAAACCAAATACTGTACCAACATTTCTTTGTTAACAACTGGTAACCAAACTACTTCATTATCCATGAGGCACTGGGATGTAGATGACAAGACAATTATACAAATAAACAAGTGAATGAAAGAAATGGCTAAAAAATTAAATACTAGCAAAAAAGCATAGTTGCAAAGGGTGATGCAGAGGCCGAGGGTCAGGGAAGACCTTGTAGTGCAAGGTGCCTTAGTCCACTTAGTGTGTGCATTCTGCATAACCCTATAATAATAATAATAATATTAATTTTTATTTAGGTAAGGTACATACATAAAGAGATTTTACAGTTTGTTGGCTTTATAGATAGAGCTAGTACATACAATGCCTAAAGCCACTATTACGCAAAGCGTTTCGGGCAGGAAAAACATTAATGACTAAAGCTTAAAACTAATGGGAAAAAGAATAAAATGTGTTGAGAACAAATAAAAATAGAGTTCAATGCCGCCACCTTTTACTTTCAATTGTTTTATATTTGCACAAGTCAAGAAACAAGTAATTAGTTGTCTACTGTCTGCTACATGCACAAGGCTGACTTGTCTACTTACTTATCAATGTGCAAGACTTTCTTTCCTACGCGTGCCGAGGCTGCTGCCACTATGCACTCCACTAGTCCTGAAAAAAAAAAGTCAATATTAACTGAACTCGCAGCACATTTTTACATCACAAATCATTCAGTGGTGCATTTAGCATACATCAGAAATAAACTAAATTTTTGCATGATACTAGAAACATTCCTAAACTAATTGATCATGCTAGAAACATTCCTGAACTAATTGTAAGCAGTATGTTACAAAATCAAGACAACCACATCATCTGTCAATCTTTCAACCATGCTAATAAAAATTAATAAACCCCAGCATCTGTAAACAACTTTTTTTGCAATCGAACTTGAAACCGTTGACCAGACCACACACTAGAAGTTGAAGGGACGACGACGTTTCGGTCCGTCCTGGACCATTCTCAAGTCGATTGTGATGAGGGCAGGTAGGGACAGGCAATAAATAGGCAAGAGAGAGCTGAGGAGGAAAGTAAGGTGTAGGGGATAGTAGTAATAATGAGAACTGCAGAAGGCCATTGGCCCATACGAGGGCCAATTGAAACCGTTGCTCCTTGTCTGCGTCACATCTGACCTTCTTGAAGAAATTCTTCGGATCAACATCCTCTAACTTGTTCAGTATTTTAAAAGTTTTAATGAGATCTGTCCTGTCATGCCTGGTGTGCTGTGGTGTTAGCTCTGTGGCCCTTAAACCGTCTTTAAGGTCCTTTGAGGTCCTTAAAATGTTTCCCCACTTTGCACCAGCACGGTAAAGTTAAGGCTTGATAGCAATTAATCCTGTGAGAGTGTTGATAGGACAAGCAAGTGGAAGGTGTGTGTGTGTGGTACACATGACAGGTGTGGGGGTACACACGACAGGTGTAGAGTACACATGACAGGTGTGGGAGTACAAGTAACAGGAGACCTGGCCAGCGTCCCTCCCTCTATCTTCCCTCACACTCATAAACTCATCATCATGAGCAACAAACATAACATGAATGATGGGCGGATTCTCGTCCACAGCTTCTAGAAGACGGGAGTGAGTGAAGTGGAACCTTAACTCCCGGGTCCCGGCTCCCACTCACCCGTGCCAGTCACTATCACATCATACTCCGTTGGCAGCTCTGTCTCCATCTTTAAAAAAAAAATGTGTATCACTGTTCTGGAGATGTTGTGGGTGAGAGGAGGGAGGCGCGGGTCTGGGCGTGTCGCGGCGGGTGAGGCGCCCAGGAGACTACACCAGCGGCGCCTCACTCCCCGCCCCTCACACTCAATAGATGGCGCTCACCTCATATATGCCGCTTTTTATCTATTTATTTATCAATATATATACAAGAAGGTACATTCGGATTGTGAGGATATATAGCATAGTAATAACATTCTTGTAAAGCCACTAGTACGCGCAGAAACAGGGCAGAAACGCTGTGAACGCTCTTTTAGTAAACTAAAGTCAATTTTACTCCTGAAAGTATATATATAAGCCATATTGATGCTCTGTCCACAGAGCATTCTCTCTCTTAAATCATTTACACTGATGGTTCCCTACACCGCACCACGGGTGCAGCTGGAAGTGCAGTTGTCCTGACAATGGGAGATGACTTGTACTTTGAGTGGGGAGTCCGTATAAACAACTGGGCCTCTACCCTTCAGACCGTACTATTTGCCTTGCTGTCACACAAAGGGCAACATTAAGAAAACTTGGAGCACAATTTCACAAATATTGGGATCAAAGAAGATTTTAAATAACAAACCAATACTCCTGTCAAATAATGATAGTCTGCTTTCAGCCTCTGACACTGCTTTTGAGTTCAATAGGTTCTTCTTTTCCATTGAGTCATCCCTTGCAAATGATATTCCATCTTCCAGTACTAATACTCAGGACTATCTTACAGGTAACTATCCACAGTCTCTGTACCTAATGCCTACTAATTCCACTGATGTTACTGACATAATCCTTTCCCTTAAAACCAAGTCTAGTGCCCTTGAGGAGATACCAACTCTTATTTACAAAAAAGCCTCCAGATTTTTAGCTCCTGCCATTGCATTGCTCTTCAACAAGTCACTTGAATTCCAAACCTTTCTAGATATTCTAAAAAAAGCGAGAGTAACCCCTGTCCACAAATGTGGTGATCCCACTGATGTTAACAACTTCAGACCTATATCAATTCTGCCAAACTTGTCTAAAATATTTGAAAAACTTATCTACAAGCAGCGTTACTCTTATCTAGCAAAACACAATATACTTAGCTCTTGTCAATATGGCTTCAGACCCAAAAACGATGCACTTATTTGTATGATTAACTTGATACATGCAGCTCTTGATAAAAATGAGTTCCCTGTTGGGTTATTTGTGGACCTGCGTAAGGCTTTTGACACTGTCAACCACCAAAACCTTCTTCTTAAATTACAACATTATGGAGTCAGAGGTCACTCCCTGCAGTACTTAAAGTCTTACCTTACTGACAGGCTCCAGTATGTTTCTGTGAATAATTCAATCTCTCCCACCCTACCCATCAACATTGGTGTTCCCCAGGGGAGCATACTTGGCCCTCGATCTCCTCTTTCTCATCTATATTAATAACCTCCCAAATGCCTCGCAACATCTCAAACCAATTCTATTTGCTGACGACACGACCTTCATTTACTCCATTCCTGACTCCCTTGCTCTAAATGTCACAGTGAATACTAAGCTAAATAAAGTCCATCACTGGCTAACTGCCGACAAACTCACCCTCAATATTGACAAAACTTTTAATATTTTGTTTGGCAATAAATCCTCAAATCAAATAAATCTCAGGATTAACAATACCCAAATTTGTAACAAAGTAGATGGCAAATTCCTTGGCGTTCTCATTGACCCGAAGCTCAATTTCCAGGGTCACATTCTAAATATATCAAAAACAGTTTCAAAAACTGTTGGCATTCTTTCTAAGATCAGATAAACTTAAACTCAACCAGTTTAAGATAAAAACTAAGCACTACCTAATAAATTCCCTGTAACCTACTTTACCCCTATATTGTCAACCCATGTCTGTTTTTTTAAACAACGCTGTTTGTCGACCTAATTGTATTTGTGCTGCTTTTTCTGCCATGTTCCCCCCGTTTTTTTATTTTTATTTGTTCTCAACACATTTTATACTCTAATCTCAATTAGTATTAAGTTTTAATCTTTAATGTTTTCCTGCTCGAAACGCTTTGCGTAATAGTAGCTTTAGGCATGGTATGTACTAGCTCTATCTATAAATCCATCAACTTTTGTATTTCCCCTTGTATGTATGTATTTTACCTGAATAAATATTTGTATTTACCAACCAACTTTATATACCAACTTTAATTTACAAAAAAGCCTCCAGATCTTTAGCCCCTGCTATTGCATTGCTCTTCAACAAGTCACTTGAACTCCAAACCTTTCCAAATATTCTAAAAAAAAGCGAGAGTAACCCCTATCCACAAATGTGGTGATCTCACAGATGTTAACAACTACAGACCTATATCAATCCTGCCTAACTTGTCAAAAATATTTGAAAAACTAATCTTCAAGCAGCTTTACTCTTATCTAGCCAAACACAATATACTTAGCTCTTGTCAATATGGCTTCAGACCCCAAAAAAAGCACTATAACAATGCACTTATTAGTATGATTAACTTGATTCATGCAGCTCTTGATAAAAATTAGTTCCCTGTTGGGTTATTTGTGGACCTACGTAAGGCTTTTGACACTGTCAACCACCAAAACCTTCCTCTTAAATTACATCATTATGGAGTCAGAGGACACTCCCTGCAATACTTCAAATCTTACCTTACTGACAGGCTCCAGTATGTTTCTGTGAATAATTCAATTTCTCCCACCCTACCCATCAACATCGGTGTTCCTCAGGGTAGCATACTTGGCCCTCTCCTCTTTCTCATCTACATTAATGGCCTTCCAAATACCTCCCAACACCTCAAACCAATTCTATTTGCTGACGACACGACCTTCATTTACTCTAGTCCTGACCCCCTTGCTCTAAATGCCACAGTAAATACTTAGCTAAATAAAGTCCATCTTTGGCTAACTGCCAACAAACTCACCCTTAACATTGACAAAACTTTCTATATTCTGTTTGGCAATAAATCCTCTAATCAAATAAATCTCAGAATAAACAGTACCCAAATTTGTAACAAATTAGATGGCAAATTCCTTGGCGTTCTCATTGACCACAAGCTGAATTTCCAGGGACACATTCTAAATATATCAAAAAAAGTTTAAAAAACTGTTGGCATTCTTTTTAAGATCAGATATTATGTACCTCGCCCTGCCCTGGTGACTCTCTATTACTCCCTCATCTATTCATATCTCAACTATGGTATTTGTGCTTGGGGTTCTACTACCCAAAATCATTTACGTCCTCTAATTACTCAACACAAAGCTGCTATTAGGACAATATCCAACTCTGGCCCCAGACATCACCCGGTACCCCTACTCAAATCTCTGAATATGTTAAATATTAAATCACTGCACATCCTCTCATGTGTATTATACATATATAAAACGCTGAACTGTAATGCCAATCCTGACCTTAAAAGCTTCATTCAAGGTTGTAACAGAACCCATGAGCACCACACCAGAAACAAATACCTTTTTGATATTCCAAGAGTACGACTTAATCATACTAGAAATGCTCTACAAATCAAGGGACCCAGAATGTGGAATGACCTTCCCCAACCATGTTAAAGACTGTACCTCTCTCAACCAGTTTAAGTTAAAAACGAAGCTATACCTAATAAATTCTCTGTAACCTACCTTACCCCTCCATTGTCAACCCATGTCTGTTTTTTTTAAACAACGCTGTTTGTCGACCTAATTGTATTTGTGCTGCTTTTTCAGCCATGTTCCCCCCTTTTTTATCTTTATTTTTATTTGTTCTCAACACATTTTATTCTTTATACTCAATTAGTATTAAGTTTTAGTCATTAATGTTTTTCCTGCCCGAAACGCTTTGCGTAATAGTGGCTTTAGGCATTGTATGTACTAGCTCTATCTATAAATCTATCAATTTTTGTAAAATCTCTTGTATGTATGTATGTACCTTACCTGAATAAACATTTATTTATTATGTATTATTATTTGTTGTATTTGTATTTGTAACATGCTCGTGTCCGAAGCTAGACACAAATACAACAAAATTATTAAGGATGGTAACAGAGTCCATTTTATGTGGTCTCCATCTCATGTTGGCCTCCGAATGCATGATAGCGCTGATAAGTTAGCCAAAGAATCTGCCTTTAAAGGATATATTGAGTGTAACCTTGGATTGTCAATGAGCAATCTGAGAGCAGCAGTACACCGAGAACTTCAACAAGATCTTGTAGGAGGCAAAGTGAAATTGACACCAGTAATTCCATCTATCATCATACTATCATGCAAGAGGAGCCACATCTATGGATCATCCAATAAAATCAGCAGACTTTTAGATGTTACTACTGCTCGGCTTAGACTCGGTTACAAGTATCTCTGAGAATTCTCATTATCTGCCGATGTAGACCTGACCAAATGTAAACTGTGTCAACAAAATTATTAAATTATTCGCACACCCTCCGTCACTATGTGATGGAGTGCGAAAAGATACGTGAATTCAGAGACAATTCTATAACCAATGTTCCAGCGATGTGTCAATATTTCATTCAAAATGATCTGCTGCCAGAAATTTTAGCCAAATATCCCCAGTTTGCTAACTGTAGGTAGTAACTAAGTGATTGTAACCTATCCACCGCTGCCCACTGGATGGGGGGCGGCGTGCAGGACAAACATATCAATTGTGACACTAGCTCTCCACATATGTCAGTTGCTTAATTTAGAACCTGTACTTGTGGTCGATCTCGAACCCATTGTTGATGTGACGACTTATATTAAATTTTGTAACTAGCTCATCAAGATTGTAACTTGCTTAGCTAAATGAATTGTGGGGTTCAGTCCCTGAGCCCATTATGTGCCTCTGTAACCCTTTCCACTACCGCCCACAAGATGGGTATGGGGTGCATAATAAATGAACTAAACTAAAACTAAACTTAACTTATCAACTTCTATTGCCTCGTTTTTGGTAATTTTATTGTCTTGGAAGACGAGGAT
Organism: Procambarus clarkii; assembly: GCF_040958095.1. NCBI lineage: Eukaryota > Metazoa > Arthropoda > Malacostraca > Decapoda > Cambaridae > Procambarus > Procambarus clarkii. Next base: position 5,901,535 of record NC_091236.1, on the reverse strand, counting down.
AACCATCCAAGGATGATTACACACCTCCAACAGATCTTGAAACAGCAAATGAATTTAATAACTTCTTTTCATCGATTGGTGTTAATCTTGCCCGAAAAATCTCACAGACCCAGACACATGTTACCACATAGCTTTCAGGCAGCTACTCAAACTCTCTTCTCCTCTCACCGATCAGCCCTACCGATGTTGTGTCCATCATTCACTCACTAAAAACCAAAGCTGGGAACATTAGTGAAGTACCATCGATGGTATACAAGAGTGCCTCCCATGCCCTTGCACTTCCCATAGCTTTGCTGTTCAATAAATCTCTGGAGTGCCATAGCTTCCCTGCCCGAAACGCTTTGCGTAATAGTGGCTTTAGGCATTGTATGTTCTAGCTCAATCTATAAATCCATCAACTTTTGTATCTCACCTTGTATATATGTACTTTACCTGAATAAATATTTGTATTTGTATATCCTTAAAAAAAGCAGGAGTAACGCCAGTTCATAAATATAGCTTAAGTTACTCTTAGGCTAGAAATAGCCTAAGCTACTCTTAGGCTAGAAATAGCCTAAGCTATTCTATCCCTTTGAAATGTATTTTTTCTTGTCTCAAACATACTTGAACTTGAACCTGAGTGGCCTCGATCTGGACAAGAAGCCGGCGGCTTATCAAAGGCCCCTTGCCCCCAATTTGCTCTGATGATTATTTGGATTTTAAATTGCGGCAATATTTTGGCATTTACGGCTTCGGCGGGTAGGCAGTTCCACGGGTTTAGTTTATTGTGTATATGATACTCTTCCTGTGAGCGCTGGTTTACTGTGCACCCCATAAACTCGCCATGTGAATGGTAGTATTGTGCATCCCATACTCATCCTGTGAGCACCCAATGCTCATCACGTGAGGTGTAATTTACTGTGCCCAAAACTCGTCCTGTGAATCAGTGTTACGGGCTACTCATGCCCGTGCCACCTCTTGGGTGACCTAATCTTCAGTCAATCAATCGTACTGTGAAGGTAGTAAACTTAAAGAACACCACGTCACAGTCGTGTTAACCCCTGGGTCTCTTGATATGGCTAACTCCCTCGGGACCCCAACACCCTCCAGGTTAACCAAACAACACTGTCTGTGAAGTCTTTATTAATCCACAGTTAACAAGAGACCTGGAAATATGACATCAGTTTAACAATGTAACAGATATACCATATTTCCCGGTTATACAAAAGGCTGACATCATGGCTGCACTAATGACCTCACTATCACATGGCAGAAGGGCCGCCAGGTGTGGACATCACCGCGGTTACCTTCTTACTGACGTCAATAAATATTACACTAAGCTCACTACGCTACATCACCAACCGTATAAATAGTGCAACTGATATATAACAACAATGGTAATGATACTCATAAATAATGGGGGACGAGGAATGGGTCACAACAAGAGTGGGAGAGTAACATAAACATGGGGTGACGAGAGATGGATTACAAGAAAAGTGGGGAAGTCATATATAATGGAGGACGAGAGATGGGTCACAAGAGTGGGGTCATATAAATAATGGGGGACGAGGGATGGGTCAAACAAGAGTGGGGGTCATATAAATAATGGGGGCAGAGTAATATTTCTCGTGACAAGGGCAGTGATAAAGGATAGGCTATAATAGGTTTATAACGCTGATGGTAATAAGAGAAATAAATAACAAAGACAGGAAGACCTTGTCAATCATCTTTGCAACACTACAGCACACGTCGCTGCAACACTACAGCACACGTCGCTGCAACACTACAGCACACGTCGCTGCAACACTACAGCACACGTCGCTGCAACACTACAGCACACGTCGCTGCAACACTACAGCACACGTCGCTGCAACACTACAGCACACGTCGCTGCAACACTACAGCACACGTCGCTGCAACACTACAGCACACGTCGCTGCGACACTACAGCACACGTCGCTGCGACACTACAGCACACGTCGCTGCGACACTACAGCACACGTCGCTGCAACACTACAGCACACGTCGCTGCAACACTACAGCACACGTCGCTGCAACACTACAGCACACGTCGCTGCAACACTCGTCAAAGCTTCACATACATGTGACAGTGTAATAGTTGCCGTATATCTGGTATATGTGAATCTGGTACAGTGTAAATTAGGAGAGGGGGTGTTGAAGTTAACACAAATATTATATAGATATATTGGGAAAGAGAATATATCCATTGTATGATGTAGTGGGAGAAGCAATGAAGCACACGTTGGCCTATGCAATAAGTATGCAATAAACAATTCAAAACGATATATTTCGTATGTTTAAATTAAAAAAAAACATACTTCTTGCACAGGTAATTGTGTGTGTGTGTGTGTGTGTGTGTGTGTGTGTGTGTGTGTGTGTGTGTGTGTGTGTGTGTGTGTGTGTGTGTGTGTGTGTGTGTGTGTGTGTGTAACTGAAAAGTTATTGGTCATAAAAAAGATACAAATGCGTATCATACAACTTTTGTCAAGGTCTAAGAGAGCATTTAATAAATCTCTATTAATAAGAAAATGTCTGTCCTAGGCCCGGAGACGAGGCAGGTTCGGCTAGCCTCAGGCAACTTTCCATGGATTGTGATTGTATGGGGAGTGTCAGAGGGTGGTAGGGATCGATCGACCCCTGTGTTGCCCACTGAGAGAGAACGAGAGGGAGAATGGTACCTAGCCGTACCCGAGCACTGCTAGGTACTCCTCCTTCCAACACTGGTTATAACAGAAAATATATCTGTCCAGTGTTTTAAGCCAGACGATTGGGGTCTGGCTTAAAACTTTGCTTAAAACCTCACAACTTTGCATGATGAGAAAATCACTTGGAGCAATCGAATTGTGACTGAGGCAAAACACATCACTGATTCATTGAAAATTAATTATTCGTTGTAATTTTGCATGGCAATGGTTGAATTTTTGATCCAGTACCGAGGTAGGTGTAGCCTCGTGACCTTAATGTCCAAGTCATGTTTAGAGGGGCCCAGTTCAATAGTATCTGGTTTTTAATTTAATTCATTTGCATATAAAATATATTTGATATTTTTGACAAAGCATTTCTTTGAATTGTGTTACGTAGCTCACGTCTGCATCTTAAGTTAATAATTAAATTAGGCTTAATAGTGAAAAGATTTAAGTCTTAGGCTGCTATAATTTGGTCTCTGATTACAAATTCTTAAATTACTGGTAGCAACAGAAATACTCTGTAGTTCATCCTGTGGTGCTGTATGTGAAATGTAGTTTATAGTAAATAATATTTATATCCTAACACAATAAATGTGTTTAACGTGCAAGTAGCCTACACCCAGGTGATGAGTGGACGTCAGACGGTGGACCAACTTGCTCATCAGAGACTCTGCAAGTTCACTGCTGGAGGATAATTACCCAACAACTGTAAAGATTATTTTGTGCCATCATTTTGCTTTTCCAAAAATGGCTTTTAACCGTAAATAAAACAATCAACATGTCTATAATCACAGACATTCGTGTCTTGACTTATGCATGCAAGACCAAACAAACAGTATAAGCAAGCAGAAGTAGTGAGCGGACTCTTCACACCCTAACAAGGGGAAGCCTCGCCACACCTCGGGGAGACTAACACTTGCAGGTCTCATATAGTACAAATAATATTTCTCATCCTCAGAAAATGGCACTTTGTACCCATAGAGTGAGCAAAGAGGTTAACAAAGATGACGATAGCGACCAATACACAGTTGAAGGCTCGGTTGTGACCTTCACAAACAGCAACAGTCAGGAGTAAGTACAAGTATTGTCGTGCTCTTGTACTGTCACATTTGACTCATAAGGAAACGTGAAAAATTACTGAAATAATGGATATAACATAAGAACATTTTAAAGTGATAAATGAGGTTGTATCATACTCATCTGTTAAAGGGTGCTTACGTTGACTTTCCTCCGGTATCAAATTTAGTGCAGAGTTTCATCCAGAATATGGAGGCGTATAATTTGACTTTTATAACTGTTGAATAAATAACATTATTTAGGTAGGGAGAGAAGCATCTGGGATGTGTCTGAGGGGAATGTATCTGCCTCGGTGGTCATCCTGCACCTGCAGCACCAGCGGGGTGAACACGGCCGCCCGGCCCCCTGGTGCAGGCAATGACAGGCTCCGGCCTCTGCTAGCTCGACCGCCCACACTTACACCTCGCTTCCTATTAGCGGCTTCTGATGCCTTCCTGGACTCTCGGGGCAGTGAAAACGTCTCTAGGTGGGGCAAGTGACTAAAACTTGGAGGAAGAAGCTGGACATAGAAAGGCGCGGGAGCTGGGACAGGTCGGGCAGGTCTCTCAGGAGCCGCCTCCAAGTTCATTTGTGTCATATTGCTCGGGGATAAAGAATGTTCTGAGAGTTGCTGAACTTGTTGCGATCTTGTGTGATGACTCTGGTGATCAGCATGATTATGCTGCTGCTGTGAGTGATGGTGATGGTGTCGAGGGTAATACTGCTGTGAGCCGTGTTGCTGTTGTTGGGAGTGACGATGCTGCTGCTGGTACTGTAACTGAGGCGTTGTCTTGTATTGTTCTTGAGATGGCTGCTCTTCATAGACTTGCATTTTTTCTATGTGGTGGTCCATGTGAGACTCCTGGTGGCGGTGTTGTGAGTGTCTGAACATCCAAGGATCCTGGCTGTGTGCATCAAGGGTGGGTTGAGGTGCTCTTCCACGACCAATGATGGTATCTGGTGGCTGACGTAATGGGGGTGGACGTAATGGGTTGTCAAGAAAAGAGGCAGGTAAATGGGCAAAAGTTACCGGTGCCCTCGCTGGGCCATCATGAATGAGGGGTCTGGGCTGGTCTTCAGGAGGGGATGGGAATCTCAGCTGAGAGTTACTGGCAGATGCAAATACAGTTTCTGTTTCAGTGAACTGAGAATCCTCCACATGGGTGCTTGCATAGCCAAGGTGAGGCCTCGGAGGGGTGTCAACCCGGGATAACGTTTCTGGGGAAGGTTGCCGCTGGAAATGTGTTTGTTGAGGAGCCAAGCTACTTGCACGCGTTGGAACACTGACGTATGGTGTGGAGGACACTGAAGTGTGTCGCTCTTTGTCATTGTGGCTGGAGCAAGAAGAGCTAGAACAATCAGGTGACACACTGGGAGGATTAATGGCGTTGATGGGCTCAGGGTCAAGTTCAAGAGCACGGGCACGTTCCCGCTCGGGGACTTCTCCATCTATCAGGCTGTTGGTGTTCAAGGCTGCAGGAACGTCCTTATTGAATTCTGTTTTAGCTTGCGATATCTGTGCTGCAACTGGTAATGGATTATGAATGTGGGACCCTGGTGACCTTACCAAGAGTGCAGGGTGAAGATTGTCAACACGATCAGTGTTATGGTCACCAGAAAATCTAGTAATACTGGACCACTGTGGTCTAGTAGTGGTGGTCCCAGCAGCAGCTGGAAGTGGACTGCTAAAACCAGGTTGACGATGTTGAGAGTCTGGCATGACAAGAGTTGAAAGTGGTAGCTGAGTTGATCCCTTAGGAGTGACTGGGCTCCTGGTACTCCCCAACAGAGAGTCAGCTTGGTTGTCATCTCTGTCCAGTGTCTTGATGTTACTGGCCAAACTACTGATGTTTGAATGTAGGGTGATGTTGGGTGAAACAATAGTTACCTGCATGGAAAAGGTTTTATTTATGCTATTTCTATTAGGTAGGGTGATGGCACTAACTATTAGAGGGTCAGGGGGTAAAAGAGCAATAGCAGGTGACGTGGGCACTGTCAAGCTGTCCTCAATTATTGGTCGAGCACCAGTCATAACCACAGAGTGATTTTGTGTATGATTAAGGTCACCGGAGACTGGTACAGGTGTAGTGCTATGTAAATAAACAGGTGTATATACACTAATTGTAGTTTGTACACTAACTGGGGTTTGTACAGTTCCAGGTGTATGAGCGCTGCCTGGAGTACTGGGCACTTGTCCACTTCCATGTTTATACACACCAAGTCCCTGTGAAAAGTTATGCGGTGAAGGGAGGTGAGCCAGGTCTGGTGCAGGGATGACACTCACCGGCTCCTCACTGCTCATGGCCACATCACCAGGTCTTGTACCTGCTGCTGCTGCTACTGGAGAAGTCCCCACACTTCCACCAGCACCATACCTTGAGGGGGGTGCTTTGATGGGTATCTTGCCAGGTAAATTGCTGGGAAGTTTGTTGGGCATGATGGCGTGAGGCGGCCTCAGCCTCGAGGCATTGTAGAATCCATGAGGAACTTCTTTACGGTTTGAAGAAACTTGAGAGTTGGAGACAAATGTAGGTGGTTGATGTGGCGTTATTACGGAGTCGTGGGGATCAGTGGGCGAGAGTGTGGGTGGTGGGACGTGGTGGGTGAGGTTGAAGGGTCTGTGAGGTAGAGAGGCATTGTGAGGAGGCTCTTTATGAGCTGTCACACCCAGCTGAAGTGAAGACACCTCATGCACCTCATTCTCGGTCTCCTGCATAGAATAATAGATCGTCTTAATTAAGTGTTAAACTGGACAAAAGAAGTGTAGCAAGAGCGCCCCTGTGGGCGTCTCCAGCCCTCACTCAACTCCTCAAGCAATACATTTCAGGTTATAAATTAATTAGTTGTAGCTCGTAAATAATAACTTTAGCGAGATACACATAAACAGACACAAGCACGAGTGCATTATCTCACTCTGGTGTAGAGCACCAAGCACACTCTGAGTGTGAGGAATATGAAGGTTAGGCTACACGTCACATTGCATCGATATACCTGCCTAGTTGTCACGTGAAAAGTATAATTATTCTCTAAATTCAATGTACAATCTTTGTATTAAAAATAAAATGAACTAATGTTGCAAATGATATCAGAAAAATCAATATATCAGTAATAAATAAGTAGAGTTGTATTATTATTATCAAACATAGTGATGGGCACCTCTCATGTGTACTCTATATGTATAAAACTGTGAAGTGCAAACACTATCCTGACCTTAAACGTGTACTAGAGGGCAGCAACACAACCCTTGGGCTTGAGTTGAACCCGAGGGTTAAGTCATACTCTTGGAACATCAGATATTTGTCTGAACACCAAACAAATATCTGATGTTCCAAGAGTACGACTTAACCAAAGCAGAAATGCCTTTCAATTAAGGATTCTAAACTGTGGAATGACCTCCCAAATGAGATTAAACTGTACATCCCTTAACCAGTTTAAGTGATATTAAGAAACACATAATTAACATTATATAGTCAATTTTTGCCCCATTTTCTTATCTTACACGTCAACCTGTGTTTTTTTGTTATTGAGAACATAAAATACTTTTTGCCTAAAATGTAGGATTGATCAAGATTGCTGCCCAGCTGCTAGTCCCGCTATTAATGATATGTATATTCAAAATTCAAAATTCAAATACAAATGTTTATTCAGGTAAAGTACATACATACAAGGGGTGATGCAAAAATTGCTGAATTTATAGATAGAGCTAGTACATACAATGCCTAAAGCCACTATTACGCAAAGTGTTTCGGACAGGAAAAACACTAGAGACTAAAACTTAATACTAATTGAGATTAAAATATAAAATGTGTTGAGACAATATAAAAATAAAAAAGGGGGAACATGGCAGAAAAACAGCAAAAATACAATTTGGTCGACAAACAGCATTGTTTAAAAATATCAGACATGGGTTGACATTATAGGGGTAAGGTAGATTACAGGGAGTTAATTAGGTAGTGCTTCGTTTTTATCTTAAACTGGTTGGGAGAGGTACAGTCTTTAACATGGTTGGGAAGGTCATTCCACATTCTGGGTACCTTGATTTGTAGAGCATTTCTAGTTTGATTAAGTCGTACTCTTGGAATATCAAAAAGGTATTTGTTTCTGGTGTGGTGCTCATGGGTTCTGTTACAACCTTCAATGAAGCTTTTAAGGTCAGGATTGGCATTACAGTTCAGCGTTTTATATATATATAATACACATGAGAGGATGTGCAGTGACTTAATATCTAACATATTCAAAGATTTGAGTAGGGGTACCGAGTGATATCTGGGGCCAGAGTTGGATATTGTCCTAATAGCAGCTTTGTGTTGAGTAATTAGAGGACGTAAATGATTTTGGGTAGTAGAACCTCAAGCACAAATACCATAGTTGAGATATGGATAGATAAGGGAGTAATAGAGAGTCACCAGGGCAGGGCGGGGTACATAATATCTGATCTTAGAAAGAATGCCAACAGTTTTTGAAACTTTTTTGATATATTTAGAATGTGTCCCTGGAAATTCAGCTTCTGGATAATGAGAACGCCAAGGAATTTGTTATCTATTTTGTTACAAATTTTGGTATTATTTATCCTGAGATTTATTTGATTTGAGGATTTATTGCCAAACAAAATATAGAAAGTTTTGTCAATGTTGAGGGTGAGTTTGTTGGCTGTTAGCCAAAGATGGACTTTTTTTTAGCGCAGTATTTACTGTGGCATTTCGAGCATGGGAGTCACTGGAGTAAATGAAGGTTGTGTCGTCAGCAAATAGAATTGGTTTGAGGTGTTGGGAGGCATTTGGAAGGTCATTAATGTAGATGAGAAAGAGGAGAGGGCCAAGTATGCTGCCCTGAGGAACACCAATGTTGATGGGTAGGGTGGGAGAAATTGAATATGTTGTTACGAATACAGTTTGTGAGTGATAATGACAACATCTCCATACTGTGCTGCTATTATTGTGACTTGTGTAATTAATGCACTCTACTTTTATGTAAACTTTCCCAATGATAAGTGTACAGCCATTTATGAATAGCGGTTGACTTGATTTATACTGTTGCTTAAACCTGCAGATTCTAAATATCACCTGAGACACCTAAGCCTGTAAATCATTTACTAAATCTTTTCAACTATAATCCCATTAAACTTATAAATAAATTATATTATGTACACGATATGCCCGAAACGCTCTGCGTATGAGGCATTATATAATGTATTTTGCTTACCTTTGAATTCCCCGCTAGATCATGCATCAATTGTACCTATTTTTATATAAATGCAATAATAATAATAATAATAATAATAATAATAATAATAATAATAATAATAATAATACCAATAAAGTGTGAGGTACCTGGATGTGCGGGTGGGGGAGGTGTAGGGGGCCGACGGGCAGGAGGGAGGGAGCGTCCCGCACCTGACAATCGCCGGGCAGCAGGGTGAGGTGCATGGCCTTGCCTGAGATCAGTGTAGTTCCCCGGTGGCAGAACGACAGCCTGGTGGGGGTGGAGGTCGTAGATTTGTAGCAAAGTTTATATTGTACTATACGACGCAATACTACACTAGGTTATGATAAGGTCAGGAAGCCTATTATAGGCTTATAGATTACCCGGTAGCCATAAAGGAGACTTTTTTATATGGTTCATAGTTACTACCCTGACAAAGTTTCTTAGCATATTGATATTAGCTTCTCAATGTGAGAGTTTGACGTCAGACGGGCCTGGTAGGTGTAAAAAGCGGTTAAGTGCTGCAAGGTAAACATGGAGCTAGAAAATGACAGGAGGGAAAGTCGGAAAGAAAATCCGTATGGATAAGTAGAAAGAGAGTAGTCTGGCAGCCTCTTGACTCACTCTGATGCTCCAGGAATATCACGCCCAGAGAGAGAGAAGGGACTAGGAGAAAGAACAAATAATACTAAGGATGATGGAAATAATATATCTTACATCTTGCCGAAACTATCCATCAGAGAAATCTTGTCAATGGCCCAGCGGTTGAACCCGGAGTATATCCAGCCGTGGTAGGCGGTGTAGCGGAGCTGGATGGCGTGGATGTCAGTGATGGCTGGGTGAGGCACCAGGATCCTCACTGTGGTCAGTCCTGCCTCCATCACCGTGTCCTCACTCCTGCAACAACACCATCAACTCAACACACTATAGCAACACCAAGAATAATATGAGCTACAGAAGACCTATTGGCCCACGCCAGCGGCTCCTCTCATGGGCCAACAGGTCCTGTTGCCTGGGGCCACATTCACGAAAGCCCTTACGCAAGCACTTACGAACGTGTACATCTTTCATCAATCTTTGACGGCTTTGGTTACATTTATTAAACAGGGCTTTTAGGGGTTTCCCTACAGTACACTCGACTTCATTCTCGACTCACAATTGGGAATCCCGGGTTCGAATCCCGGCGGCACAAATGGTTAGAAACGTTTCCTATCACCTAGTGCCTCTGTTCACCTTGCAGTAAATAGATACCAGGGACCAGATTCACGAAAGCACTTACGCAAACACTTACGAACCTATACGTCTTTTCTCAATCTTTGGCGGCTTTGTTTCCAATTATTAAACAGTTAATGAGCTCCAAAGCACCAGGGAGCTGTTTATAACAATAACAACAGTTGATTGGGAAGTTTTCATGCTTGTAAACTGTTTAATAAATGTAACCAAAGCCGTCAAAGATTGAGGAAAGATGTACACGTTCGTAAGTGCTTGCGTAAGTGCTTTCGTGAATCTGGCCCCAGGGAATTAGGCAACTATTGTGGGATTGAATCCTGGGGATGGCCAGGTGTGGCCTGGGGATGGCCAGGTGTGGCCTGGGGATGGCCAGGTGTGGCCTGGCGACGGCTCCTCAACACGGTGAGAGGCCGGCCAGTTGTGCTAATGGCTGCCGTTGCTCAACATTTATTGCCTCTCGATTTATTCACATCACATGCCAGTGTGGGTGTGCACATTCTATTATTTTAACGCCACCAACGCAGGGTCTCGGGGAAGTTTTAAAGGTAACAAATTAGTTGAGATATATATTGAGAACGAGAGGTACTATAAAGCCTCGCACATACCCTGCCACTGACGAAAGCCATAGGATTTAAAACTATAAAAAGCAGTGTCAGTATGGGGGTCACATGACGGCATTTTATTAGTAACTGCATATTATGTTTTTAGCGCCGCTACAAAAAATACAATTATCAAAAGAAGGCACCAAGCCGTACAAAGAAGACAAACTAGCGCGAGATAAGACGAAGACGCTGCAAGAAGCACTTACTGACTAATCTGTAGAGTCTCGTTGATACCATCGGCAGCGATGAAGGTAATGTCGAGGCGGCCGTAGGTGGTGACGGGGTCGGCGGGCGGGCCCCCGGAGTGGTGCACCGCCACCTTATACTGGTTAGCTGCCGGACACACACACACGTTAACACCTTACTTGTAGAACTCAAAGTTATACGTAAACAAGGGCAGTAATCGGGGCTTCAAGTTCAAGTATGTTTATTGAGACAAGAAAGAAATACATCTCAAAGGGATAGTGTATCTTAGGCTATTTCTATCCCGCAATCGGGGCTTCAAGGTTGGTAGTTATTGAAGACATATGCACTTTTTGTCCGGGGAGAAAGACTGAAGACTTTTGGGGCCATAATTACTATCCCAGTGGGTAACGTTGGGTATGATCTAGTAACGTTGATCTGACGTTACTGGAGCACACTGCCCACTGGGTAGATGCCAGGAAGTCTTGTGGGAAAAACACGCTTCTGGCAACGCGATCACAACACCAAATATCAGTATAACAAACCTGAGCTCAAGGGGAAAGACATCAACAAGTGACACAATAAATGATACACAATTGTTTCCCGGTAACACTCTTGTGCTTAGTTTACAGTAGTTAACCTTGATGAAGAGATTATATGTATGTATCTATGTATTCTTGATGACAAGGCCTCGACTTCTCTGGCACCTCTCGCGCAGTGAGTGGATACACTGGCTCAGTACCACACAAGTGCATATACTCACTGATTACACGTGTGGATGTATATATACGGTATACCCTATGCCTACCACAGGTGTGGATATATATATATATACCCTATGCCTACTACAGGTGTGGCTATATATACACTATGCCTACCACAGGTGTAGATATAACTGCTGCTTATGAGCAGTGTTGATGCACATAGTACCTAAAACAGTAATGGTCGTGGTAGGATGGTTGTGGTAGGCACCTGGTGCCTACCACAACAATGGATGTACGTGGATCCTACCACAATAATTGCTATACCTAGAGCTCAGGTCAGGATTGAAAAAAACTCAGTACCTGCCACAGAAGAGCTGAATGTCCATACAAAATATAGGCAAACTTGAGTGGATACCCAGCAGGATGTGGTTGAGTACATGTGGTGCTCACAGAAGCAAGTGTGTGGACAATACGCACCACAGAAGGGCTCGGTGTCTCTGGTGACCAGGTAGAGCTGACCACGTCCCTCAGCCTTGTCGGAGAAGTAGCCCATGTTGCCACACGACTCGCAGGGAAAGCAGTCGCCCTTGAGGAAGGTCTCATAGTCTCGACAGACGAAGGCCGGGAAGGTGCAGATGGGTGCTACTGAGTTGAGGTAATACTTGTAGCCTCGTCGGTGGTTACACAGGTAGCGGCCGTCGCCCTCGGTGGCTGTGGGGGAAGGACGAGTCGGGATCACACGTGGTGCTCACATAGTACTTCACGTCACTGCCCTATTATTCCCACTCTGCTCCCAACAACAACAAACTCTTTATCATTTTGCACTGTAGGAAACTGGAGTGTGTAGAGCGAGCCCTGGTGGTGGCGTTGGTTAAGGTTAGGGGTGTTATATGATCAGGATATGTCTGGAACAAGCTGCTCCATGGTGAGTATAACACACGGGATAAGTCTCATGATAGCACAAGGTGTGTAACACAGGGTGAGTCGGGCCAGATGGTTCAGGAAGAACAAGGTGTCACACACACATACTCAACACATACAACATGCAGGTTAATAGAACACAGCATAGGTAAAGAGAGCAATGAGAATATAGCGTAAAGACAAATAGATAAAGTAAGGAAGAAGGCAGGAGTCATGAGGAGAAATACGGGAAGTGGCCGCTCTAGAGCAGCAACAACAACAAGGACTCACGCCACAAGATGTCCGAGACCCCACCCACAAAGAGGTTAGCGCAGCCCTTCTGCATCCTCCCACCATTAGGGTAGAAGTCAACGTGTCCCATGGGCTCGAAGGCTCCAAGACCTCCCATCAGGAGGGAGTCAGCGTTGGTATGGATGACGTCAACGAAGCGTGCATCAGTGTAGTCGAGACGCACAGACGGCGAGTACGATTCGAACAGCGGTCCAGCCGGGTCCAGACCTGCGTGTGTCACACAACTCCTTTAGGCAAAGCACATTACAATATTTGACTGTATCAGAAAATAAATAATGCCATAATTGCTATAATATTATTATCAATTGACTATCACAACCATCAGACTTCTAATATTGCCTGAAGTCAAAGGAAATTAGATTGGCGTACAAAATGAAGATCGTGAAGGTGTTGAAGACACGAATGAAAAGTTGAGGAGTGGTTGTACTGGGAGTCCCCAACATGCAGAGTAGTGATGAGCTACAAGAGCCCCACTCACCAGATATCCTGGAGAGGTTCTTGAGCCTGGCGCCAGCGTGGCCGGACACGTGGGCGCCCAGCGAGAAGCCGATGAGGTGGAAGTCGTCGAGGGTGGTGTTGAGGTTGGCGATCATCGTCTCCAGCAGCAGCGCCACCTGCGGCAACACCCTCGTCACACACTACCCTCATTATTGTCTCATTATATTGGACATTATTCAGTCTTGATATTTGTACGGTTAATGAAGGAGCCAGTGGGACCAAATGGTGTCTGGATACACTATTGTTGACGGAGGTAAGTAACTGACGGTGCAACAAGCACCAACCACCCACCTGACGACCAACGAGGCGGGTGTTGCTGGCGGCCCTCACGTAGTTGGGGACCTCGGCGCCCTTCTGCCAGTTGACGCAGATGATGTTGACGTCCATCTGTGGGGGAGGAGGGAAGCCTTGTTATGGTGCAGCGCCTCGCGTTGCCCTTACTCAACCACTTGGGCTGGACGGTAGAGCCACGGTCTCGCTTCATGCTGGTCGGCGTTCAATCCCCGACCGTCCAAGTGGTTGGGCACCATTCCTTTCCCCCCCGTTCCATCCCAAATCTTTAGCCTGACCCCCCTTCAAAATGCTACATAGTCGTAATGGCTTGGCGCTTTCCCCACCTGATAATGCATCACTTGGAAGGGATACAAGTACAAGGTTCTCGTACAAGTTCTTGACTCACAATCAGAAATTCCGGATTTGAATCTCGGCCGGATCGAAAATGGCTGGATGCGTTTGCTATCACCTAATGCGTCTGTTCACCTGGCAATAAGTAGGTACCCAGGAGTCAGGTTGTTGTGGGGTTACATCCTGTGCGGGTCAGTAGTTCCACCATGAGAGGGCGGGGGGGGGGGGCTCGATATAAGCCTAAAATGTATATATACACTGGCTGCCTATCATCCGATACAATAAATTATTAAAAAAATTAATAATTAATATACCAAATATTTTAGTAAATTAATTTAAATCTACGGTCTATTTCTTCAGAAATGGATTTAAGACGCACACACAACACCGCTGCTTTTCATTACAAACTTTAATCTTATATAATATGTTGAATTGACGCCTATCAGCTGGAAAAGTGTTACAAGGTGCATGTGAGTGATTATCACGTGAGTGGTATATGATATCTAATATAAAGTCTGAAACAAGTGAGTGGAACAACAAGGACTATGTTGACCAGACCACACACTAGACGGTGAAGGGACAACGACGTTTCGGTCCGTCCTGGACCATTCTGAAGTTGATTGTGACTGGTCCAGGACGGACCGAAACGTCGTCGTCCCTTCACCTTCTAGTGTGTGGTCTGGTCAACATACTTTAGCCACGTTATTGTGACTCCTCGTCTGCAAAGAGGACTATTTACGCCACATCTGACAAAGATGTCACAATAAGGCGACACATTCATAAGAAACCTTTGGAGTAGTGTGCGGACTCTTCGGCGTGTTGGGTCGCCCTGGGCTGTACACACTAGCAGGCGCTCCTCCTCACGCGGGGCCAGATTCACGAAAGCACTTACGCAAGCACTGACGAACGTGTACATCTTTTCTCAATCTTTGGTGGCTTTGTTTACAATTATTAAACAGTTAATGAGCTCCGAAGCACCAGGAGGCTGTTTATAACAATAACAACAGTTGATTGGGAAGTTTTCATGCTTGCAAATTGATTAATAAATGTAAACAAAGCCGTCGAAGATTGACGAAAGATGTACACGTTCGTAAGTATTTGCGCAACTGCTTCGTGAATCTGGCCCGCGGACGTCCATACACCCCGATGGATCCATACTACGTACTGTACTATGTCCATACACCCCGTGTAATACTATGTACTGTGTTGTACTCTAACAAAATATGAACTGCTTATGAGTGTGCTGAACTGAATGTCCGCCATCATTCACATGCGGTTTTAACAGAGAATAACAACCCGAGGCTTGGGACATGTGTGTGTGTGTGTGTGTGTGTGTGTGTGTGTGTGTGTGTGTGTGTGTGTGTGTGTGTGTGTGTGTGTGTGTGTGTGTGTGTGTGTGTGTGTGTGTGTTTTTGTGTGTGTGTGTGTGTGTGTGTGTGTATGTGTCGCAGCAATGGCTGCTTTCATTTGTGGTAGCTCCATCAACGTGGTTGTATGGGTCCACAGGTGAGAACGCGGTTGTAGGGGCCCACAGGTGAGAACGTGGTTGGATAAGGGAGAATGAGGTGTAAAAGATTGGGAACTTCTGGACTGGAGCTAAGGCCAATAATTTTCTGACATTTTAATAAATGTTTAATTCTTAATAAAACAGTCACCCCTTAGATCTGTAGTCAGGAAAAGGGGGGGGGGGGTTCAAGCCCCTAAGGGGTAGGATCAATGGACGAAGAGAAACGGGAGCTAGCAGAAGACTGGAGAGTACCAGAGTGGTATTGCGGGTACCTGAGTGATGGTGAAATGTACCCGAGTGGAAGTGCATGGGGCTGTTAGTAGTAGTGGGTGCACCAGAGTGGAAGTGTGGATACTGGGGTATACGGGGTATAGAGCGGGTACCTGATTGGTAGTAGGGTGGGTATGAATGAGCTATAAGCGGGTACTAACCATGGTGAGAAGAGCCACCCGCATCTCTCGTATCCACACACTGTTGCAGGATGAACCGAAGCCGTGGATGAGGAGCTTGGTCGGACGAGAGATGTTGAAGTGAGAGTTGACGATGGTAGAGATGTTGTGGGGCTTGATCACCTTCTCCCTCTCGCCTCTCTCCCGGGTGTACAGCAGGAACCTGGTGTTGATCTGTGGAGTATATACTCTCTCTTACCATCTGCTGCCTCACCCACCCCGTCTCTCTCCCACACCTTCTGAGCGTCTACGGGTACACGCTCAGTATAAGGTGGGGGGCTATAACACGAGGGAGCCGGTCGGCCGAGCGGACAGCACGCTGGACTTGTGATCCTGTGGTCCTGGGTTCGATCCCAGGCGCCGGCGAGAAACAATGGGCAGAGTTTCTTTCACCCTATGCCCCTGTTACCTAGCAGTAAAATAGGTACCTTGGTGTTAGTCAGCTGTCACGGGCTGCTTCCTGGGGGTGGAGGCCTGGTCGAGGACCGGGCCGCGGGGACACTAAAAAGCCCCGAAATCATCTCAAGATAACCTCAAGACGTCATGGTGTTGCCCCCCCCCCCCGGTCATGTGGAGGGGGGGGGGGGGGTCTCCAGAGTGTGTGTGACACTTGCCGATCTAATTACCCACACTCTGCGGCCACTTATTCCCTGGTCGGCCACTTACCACTTAGGGGGGGCCACTTACCACTTAGGGGGCCACCTACCACTTAGGGGGCCAGTTACCACTCAGGGGCCACTTACCACTTAGGGGGCCACTTACCACTTAGGGGGCCAGTTACCACTTAGGGGCCACTTACCACTTAGGGGGCCACTTACCACTTAAGGGCCACTTACCACTTAGGGGCCACTTACCACTTAGGGGGCCACTTACCACTTAGGGGCCACTTACCACTTAGAGGTCACTTACCACTTAGGGGCCACTTACCACTTAGGGGCCACTTACCACTTAGGGGCCACTTACCACTTAGGGGGCCACTTACCACTTAGAGGTCACTTACCACTTAGGGGCCACTTACCACTTAGGGGCCACTTACCACTTAGGGGCCACTTACCACTTAGGGGCCACTTACCACTTAGGGGGCCACTTACCACTTAAGGGCCACTTACCACTTAGAGGTCACTTACCACTTAGGGGCCACTTACCACTTAGGGGCCACTTACCACTTAGGGGCCACTTACCACTTAGGGGCCACTTACCACTTAGGGGGCCACTTACCACTTAAGGGCCACTTACCACTTAGGGGCCACTTACCACTTAGGGGGCCACTTACCACTTAAGGGCCACTTACCACTTAAGGGCCACTTACCACTTAAGGGGCCACTTACCACTTAGGGGCCACTTACCACTTAGGGGGGGCCACTTACCTCCTCAGGTGGAGAGGGAAGCATGTCGAGGTAGTCGAAGGGGCCCTCATCCCTGAAGCAGCCGAGGTCCGGGTAACACACCACCTCCTCGTCTCGCCTCACACGCTTCCTGTCGGGTCACCGGAGGTCAGCTGGGGCACCAGAGGTCATCACGGGGTCACTACATTAATTGTATGTTGTATGTGTAACACAAGTTTCCCCCCCACACCATACTGCAACACTGCACATGTCAACACCACTACACAGCAGCTTATACACCCCGTACAGCTATCACACAGCTCCGCGCTATACCACACACTTCACACTGCCACGCTACCATACCCCACAGCCACACCACACAGCCACACCACTCACCTGTTCATCTTGCTCAGCTTGTGTAGTTCCCACTGCGCCATGCTGGTGACGACCGCCTCGTAGATCCTGAGATCGTCCTCCTGATCCACCTTCTCCTCCTCCCACAGCGACACCACGAATCCGTGCTCGTCCAGGGTAATGCCTGCCTCCGTTGTGTCGTCGTCTGTTGCTGCCTCCGTTGTGTCGTCGTCTGTTGCTGCCTCCGTTGTGTCGTCGTCTGTTGCCGCCTCCGTTGTGTCGTCGTCTGTTGCCGCCTCCGTTGTGTCGTCGTCTGTTGCTGCCTCCGTTGTGTCGTCGTCTGCTGCTGTCCCCGTTGTAAGCGTCGTTATCACTGTGCTGGTTGGCCTCTCCGTTGAAGGACCCTTTGGTGTCGTCTTGAGCGCTCTGTCTGCTGTCTTCCTGCCTCTGCCAGCAGTGTCTTTTATCCTTATTGATGTCTTACTCGCTCTGACGCCCTCTCTTGTCTCACCGCCCGCCGGCACCCTCTCTTCTGTTGCTTCACCCGCTGTTGACACTTTCCTTGTCCCGTTACCCCTTGCCACCACCTCCCCTGTCCCGTGACCCCCTGCCACCTCCTCTGTTGTCCCGTGACCCCCTCCCACCTCCTCTGTTGTCCCGTGACCCCCTGCCACCTCCTCTGTTGTCCCGTGACCCCCTCCCACCTCCTCTGTTGTCCCGTTATCCCTTGCCACCACCTCTGTTCTCCCGTGACCTCCTGCCACCTCCTCTGTTGTCCCGTGACCCCCTGCCACCTCCTCTGTTGTCCCGTGACCCCCTCCCACCTCCTCTGTTGTCCCGTTATCCCTTGCCACCACCTCTGTTCTCCCGTGACCTCCTGCCACCTCCTCTGTTGTCCCGTTACCCCTTGCCACCACCTCTGTTGTCCCGTTACCCCTTGCCACCACCTCTGTTGCCGAACTTTGCTTCCAGTTGCCCGGGTGAGCGGTGGAGTGCGTGAGAGGGCCAGAGTGCAGGCCAGAGTCCAACACGTCACTCGCCTGCGTCAGAGTGCCTGCAGAGGCCTGACCCTCGGACTCTCTGATGTACACAAATTCGCCAATATTGGATCTTGTGATGTCACTGGCTTCGATGTCATTAGGATGGGCATCGACTTCATTGGCACCTCCATGTTGAGATCTTGTTTCCGTGATGTCATTACGGTGGGTGTTGATGGCGGTGACGTCATGAACACGGGTGACGTCGATGACGTCATCGTGTTCGTTGGTGACGGCGCTGACGTCATCAAGGCCATTACTGACATCTTCGATGTCATTAATTTGTCTGATGTGATCGGCGTTATGAGATTGAATATTATCTTCCGTGACATCTTTGGTCAAGGTAGGCCTACTAGTTGATGTCTCTCCGGTATTGAGTGATGTCTCTTCAATAGACGAGATGCTACTTAACGTAACGTCATTGAGCTGGCCAGTAGTTTCCATGACCGCATCAAAATTGATGGTGACTTCAGTGACGTCAATCGGCATAGTTCTGACTTCCGTGAAGTCATCTGCTTGGAGACTGACTTCCGTGAAATCATCTGCTTGGGGACTGATCTCCGTGAAGTCATCTGCTTGGGGACTGATCTCCGTGAAGTCATCTGCTTGGGAACTGACTTCCGTGAAGTCATCTGCTTGGGGACTGACTTCCGTGAAGTCATCTGCTTGGGGACTGATCTCCGTGAAGTCATCTGCTTGGGGACTGATCTCCGTGAAGTCATCTGCTTGGGGACTGATCTCCGTGAAGTCATCTGCTTGGGGACTGATCTTCGTGAAGTCATCTGCTTGGGGACTGATCTTCGTGAAGTCATCTGCTTGGGGACTGACTTCCGTGAAGTCATCTGCTTGGGGACTGACTTCCGTGAAGTCATCTGCTTGGGGACTGACTTCCGTGAAATCATCTGCTTGGGGACTGATCTCCGTGAAGTCATCTGCTTGGGGACTGATCTCCGTGAAGTCATCTGCTTGGGAACTGACTTCCGTGAAGTCATCTGCTTGGGGACTGACTTCCGTGAAGTCATCTGCTTGGGGACTGATCTCCGTGAAGTCATCTGCTTGGGGACTGATCTCCGTGAAGTCATCTGCTTGGGAACTGACTTCCGTGACGTCATCTGCTTGGGGACTGACTTGTGTAGTGTCACTAAGCGGGTCAATGACCTCCGTGGCACCATTAACCCGGGTAGTGACCTCCGTGACGTTATAAAACTGGGTAGTGACCTTAGGGAGGCCCTTGTGACCTGCACTGTCCTTGCCTTTGGACAAGCTTCCAGAGGCCACATTCCCGCCAAATCTGTAGCGGGCGCCGCGCGCGGATCGTACGGCAATTGGCTGTCTCTTGGTAACGTCATCGTGGATGGAAGTCAGTGATTGGTGGAAGCCGAGGTGCCCCGCCCCGTTCAGGTCTGCCCAAGAGGCGCACGTAAACAGAGCCAATGCTGCAACAAAACACAAGGAAAATATGTATTACAATTTTTGCCAACAACATTTTTATCTAAGACGGCAGTATCATTTAACCCTCTTGGTTAATACACAAGGATCTCACAAGAGCATGATATATTTGTGAAAAAATTTTTGGAGCAGGACGGTGGGCTCGAACCGTCGTCCCAGGGTGAGTGAGGACGCTGGGTGGAGGCCGCCGACCTGCTCCAAATGTTTAGTGTGTTCACGCAGGGGGGGGGGGGGGGGCACAATGGCCACCAGGGGGGGGGGGCTGGGCGCGCCTAACAAGGGGCGCCCAATAATTGTATAATATTTACCTAAATTCAACCACATTCTATACTACTACTACTACTAGGGGTCTCTTTCCTTAGCATTTTAGTGTAATATACGCCCTTATTTCCAGTGACATATATATATAATATATATGTATTCACCTAGTTGTGCTTGCAGGGGTTGAGCTCTGCTCTTTGGTCCCGCCTCTCAACTGTCAATCAACAGGTGTACAGATTCCTGAGCCTACTGGGCTCTATCATTTCTACATTTGAAACTGTGTATGGAGTCAGCCTCCACCACATCACTGCCTAGTGCATTCCATTTATTAACTACTCTCACGCTGAAAAAATTCTTTCTAACGTCTCTGTGGCTCATCTGGGTACTAAGTTTCCACCTGTGTCCCCTTGTTCGTGTCCCACCCGTGCTGAAGAGTTTGTCTTTGTCCACCCTGTCAATTCCCCTGAGAATTTTGTAGGTGGTTATCATGTCTCCCTTTACTCTTCTGTTTTCCAGGGACGTGAGGTTCAGCTCCTTCAGCCTTGTGTGTGTGTGTGTGTATGTGTGTATGTGTGTGTGTGTGTGTGTGTGTGTGTGTGTGTGTGTGTGTGTGTGTGTGTGTGTGTGTGTGTGTGTGTGTAAATGACATGCATAAATTTCCCCATGTGCAATGTGTTCATAAGTAGAGCGTATGAATGCAATATTATTCATTAAGATTATTTTTATTTAAATTCGTACAGTCTAGCATATTTTAGGATCACATTTACCCCCTCGTGCGCTATTTTAAATTTAATAATTGTATAATTAAATAAAATTAAGCTGTTAATACACAACTGAACGTTAAAATATGCGCCGATTTTGATGAAATGTTAAATTCACGTTCAAAAAAATCCATCGTTTTGGAAGTGAACGATACCAGTGACACGCGCAAGAGGGACTCATCCCCACTACATTGAACATACAAAAGATCACCCCAATGTCTCTCTACCACAGGGCTTATATTTCTCTGGTTTTGGTGTAGGCGGGAACATGGTCCGTGTCCGTAAAGCGTGCGTGATAGAAAGTCTTGCATATACACGATATTAACGGTATATAGACGCCCCAACCGGACCCGTAGTGTTCCTGTACTGTGGGGGGCGGGCGGGGGCGTGCCCCCCCTCGCTCTTATCACCAGGTATTGTTCCTAGTTCTCTCTCTCTCTCTGTCTCTCTCTCTCTGTCTCTCTCTCTCTCTCTCTCTCTCTCTCTCTCTCTCTCTCTCTCTCTCTCCAGTTCATTAATCTGAAATTCAAGTTTATTTCAGCTGAAATTATAATTATGAACTTTTGTTAAGCTCTGAATTACGTTCTTAAATTTTATATTCATGAATTCCAAACTCCGCTTTCATTCTAGCTATTAATCTGAGCTTCATTGTAATCAATTCATTCTAGCTTCATCTTAGTAAGCAGATGAAGCTATTCATCTCTTTACTCAGGTTTCAGTATTCCTGAAATCCGCAAATAACCTGAACGAGGAAGGTGATGCATTTCTAACAATGTTTGCGGTTTATGGAACAGTAATGAAGTGTCACAAGACACGAGGAGTGTTCCAAGACTCAGGAGGACCTGGACAAGCTTCCCGGATGTCACCAGACACTCCAGCTAGACTTTACCCCAAGAGAGTAAGAATAGGAGGAGGAGGTCAAGAAGACCCATTGGTATGAAATAAAAGGGAGACGATCCGTTGAGACGCCTTGAAACTGCAAGAGAGAAAGACCTGACCCCAGATTCACGAAGCAGTTACGCAAGCACTTACGAACGTGTACATCTTTCCTCAATCTTTGACGGCTTTGGTTACATTTATTAAACAGTTTACAAGCATGGAAACTTGCCAATCAACTGTTGTTATTGTTATAAACAGCCTCCTGGTGCTTCGGAGCTCATTAACTGTTTAATAATTGGAAACAAAGCCGCCAAAGATTGAGAAAAGATGTAAACGTTCGTAAGTGCTTGCGTAAGTGCTTTCGTGAATCTGGCCCCTGGGAGTTTATAACCTTTACCCTAACCCCAGAGGCTTATATATAGAACAACACTGGCATGTGTGAAACAGGTTAAATATAAGAATAATACGAATATAATATGAACCTAGGGCCAGATTCACGAAAAAGTTACGCAAACACTTACGAACCTGAACATCTTGTCTCAATCTTTGGCGGCTTTGTTTACAATTATTAAACAGTTAAGGAGCTTCAAAGCACCAGGAGGCTGTTTATAACAATAACAACAGCTGATTGGCAAGTTTTCATGCTTGTAATCTGTGTAATAAATGTAACCAAAACCGTCAAAGATTGAGGAAAGATGTACACGTTCGTAAGAACTTACGTAACTGCTTCGTGAATCTGGCCCCTAATGAAGAAGGCCATCAGAAGCATAACACCAAACTAGAAAAGGTCCATTCGTATATACCGAGGCTTGAACCAGAACTGCGAGGATTGAATTATGAGGAAAGGCTAAAAAGAGCTGAGCGTCATCACACTTGAAGAGACGGGATCGAGGAGACATGATAACGACATAAGATTATCAGAGGCATCTATATTATAAAAAAAATGTTCAGTTTAAGGTAGGGTTGAACAAGCGTACAATTATGTAAACTTAAAATGCAGATTAGTCACAGGGATGATAGAAGTAGCTTTTGTATTGTATGAGTAGCTAATAAATTTAATCGACCAGAGAGAAGATAAGAATCAACCCACAACAGATTCCTAACTACAGGTACCTCTTTACTGCAAGATGAAGACACATATGCAACGAGACGTGTCCAGACGTCTTACCGTGCCGATAAATCAGGCAAATCTTGCCGATAAATCTTCCTTGCCTTCAAGGTAAGATTCATAAATCTGCAATCGGTTGAGAGCCAACTGCGCTACAGGCCACAAGAGGGTCGTTAGTCATATTAGACAGCCTATAGCTAGTACCCGTAGCTAGATCAGGAGTGCGCGCCCGATTTACTACATTTAGGTGAGCACACACACACACACACACACACACACACACACACACACACACACACACACACACACACACACACACACACACACACACACCATGCATTCATCATCAGACAAACACGTTGTTTGGCAAAAATGTTCGCACGTTAGCACAGAGCAGCAGCAGGTTGGTACGGAATTTAACCGCTTAGCCGCGGAGACTTACCGACCCGCCGCAGGATGTAAACAAACCCCATTTTTCCCGCCAAAAGCTGACCGCACGCAATTTCAGACTGAGGGAGTCACTTAACTATATAAATGTCTACATGAACAAACATATAATAATTTTAGAAATTTCAAGTACTAAAAAAACCATGTAATTTATTTACCTGGGCAAGAACCGTGAGTATATGTAGCCTTAATAACGGATGTAATTGCCAGGCGCAGAATGCCGTAAGGACACATCTGCTAACGTTGGTCGGTTGCTCAATATTTGTACTCGTTTACTGCATCTTTTGCAGGTTTGCTTTCTTATTTATTTTAGTTTACAATTATGCCATTTTCAAAAATCAGTGCGGTCTAAACCCATCAGTACACGCCAGTCAAGCGTCTCTTGTTTTATCTTAACGTATTGACAAAAGTTCTCGCGCAGAGTATAATGTTTCCCGCCTGAAATCCATCGCAAAGTGTTTGGTTGTAAGAATAATAACCTGTTGAAACTGTGCGACTGTTCCTGATGCGGATCCAAGTGAGACCCGCATCTGTAACCAGGAAATAATTGAATTTCGCAGAGTCATGCTTGAACAACCTGGTTATTGACACCGCTGATATCGTTATGTTTTATAAACACTCAACAAAGTTATATACCAAGAACATCAATAAAGTTAAATATACCCGAGAAAACGTGAAATCTATATTAACTATTCCATC
Organism: Procambarus clarkii; assembly: GCF_040958095.1. Classification (NCBI taxonomy): domain Eukaryota; kingdom Metazoa; phylum Arthropoda; class Malacostraca; order Decapoda; family Cambaridae; genus Procambarus; species Procambarus clarkii. The sequence goes on along the minus strand of NC_091236.1, from coordinate 5,877,261 downwards.
TACCATCATACTACTATGCCGGGAGTGTCACACACACACATACACACACATACACACACACACACACACACACACACACACACACATACACACACACACACACACACACACACACACACACACACACACACACACACACACACACACACACACACACATACACACACACTAATCGCGAAGGAAGGATTCGGACAGGAAATTCCTTAAGTACTTTCGTATTTAATAATGCACATTCAGAAGGATCCTTCTGAAGATGTATTATTAAATGCGAAAGTACTTAAGGAATTTCCTGTCTTAATCCTTCCTTCATAATCTGACATTGTCACTTTGTTCATCACGTGTTAATTTCTTCGTATTTACACGCGCGCACACACACACACACATATATATATATATATATATATATATATATATATATATATATATATATATATAATTTCCCTCCCTTGTAACATTGATAGTGCTAGCAGAAGTGACCCGCCTGGCGTGGTTTCCACAGTGAAGTCGTGATAGCATCTAGAAAGTGCAACTGAAATAGGTTGATAGAATCTTGCTACAAGCAAAGTTCAAAGGCGTTAAACATCAAGTCAATTGCCGAGAATCAGAAAATGAGGGGACATGATCACAACATATCAAATTATGAGGGGAATAGACTACTATAATTCAGCACTATTAGGTGTAATGTCATGAGGACAGGCGATTGAACACCAACACAGCAGTTCATTCATGGAAAACCGCAATTATTAGTTTTGTAAATTAAGATGAGTTAGAAATCTAGTGATTTCTAGATTTGACTAGAAATGAGAGGGGGGGGGAGGGGTAGAGGGAATGGGGGGTGGATGGTGGAGGGAAGGGAAAAGGGGGGGAGGAGGGAAGGCAGGTCATAACAGCCACGTGCTTACGGTCACCCTCCCCCCCCCCATCCTCCCCCACACACGTAGTTCCGGTCTGGTACCACAAGAATGTACCACCTGACTCCACCTGCATGCACGCACTCCCACGTACCATCCTCTTCCCTGTACAATCTCCACAATCACCTCAGCTCCGTCACAGCGCAAGCGTTTGTTTTTATGGGGGAAGGCTAGGGGTCCGGGGGTCCACCCGCCCTCTATCACCAGGGTCAAGACGTGTGGCGTCGTGCCCGTGTGGGATGCCAACCATTACGGTACGATAACTATCATCCAGTAATCACATCTTAACCAGGGAAATTTCATAATTATAAGTTGGATATATGACACTGAGAGAAATTAACGCCATTCCTTCTTCCAATTATATATATATATATATATATATATATATATATATATATATATATATATATATATATATATATATATATATATATATATATAGAAATTAAAAAAAACAAAGAAGAGTACCACCTCTAGCTGGAAGAAGGGGGACCCATAGCCTCGGAGGAAACCACGCATAACGCATTAGAGGGAATGTTTAGATCCCCTCCAATACAGTTTCTGTGTGCTTTTCTCCTACCACCCCCTTCCTTTTTTTATTTTTTGTGCTTTATTATGCATTCGATGGTTACAAGATATACATGGGTTGATACAAAAATAATAATGCAAAAAGGTGCTTAAAGGTTATGGATCTCTTGAAAAACACAACAATGGGAAACATTGATGAATGTCACAGACGGGTTCGATCATTGTTGCAAGTCAAACACTTCTTCGAATTCCTTTGAAGTTGGACTAGTGCCCAAGACGCAACAGGCATTTCCCCTCTGAATCGCAACACTGAGGCGCTGGAACAAGAAACTTTTTGCTCTCTGGTCTTTTGTAGCGCTGATCAATTTGTCCCCCAAATATATATATATATATATATATATATATATATATATATATATATATATATATATATATATATATATATATATATATATTATTAAATATGACCGAAAAAGTAAGATTAATAATTCTAACACGAATTTTCTCAATCTTTCGTACATTTCTTTTCACTGTTGGAGGTAATTCAAAAATCAATTCTCCAAAATTCATTTTTATTTCTAGTCTGATGCGACACGAGCGCGTTTCGTAAAACTTATTACATTTTCAAAGACTTTAGTTTACAAATACACAACTGAATAGAACTTACGCATCTCCGATTTTGTTTATATCTACATTTGAGTGAGGTGGATGGGGTGAGGTGGCATTAATAGGGTATTAATTTCATCAACACAAGACAGAACAAGAGGTGGCATTAATAGGGTATTAATTTCATCAACACATGACAGAACACGAAACAATGGGTATTGAAATGGAAGTGATTGTAGAAAGCCTATTGGTCCATATTTCTTGATGCTTCTATATTGGAGCGGAGTCTTGAGGTGGGTAGAATATAGTTGTGCATTAATTGGCTGTTGATTGCTGGTGTTGACTTCTTAATGTGTAGTGCCTTGCAAACGTCAAGCCGCCTGCTATCGCTGTATCTATCGATGATTTCTGTGTTGTTTACTAGGATTTCTCTGGCGATGGTTTGGTTGTGGGAAGAGATTATATGTTCCTTAATGGAGCCCTGTTGTTTATGCATCGTTAAACGCCTAGAAAGAGATGTTGTTGTCTTGCCTATATACTGGGTTTTTTGGAGCTTACAGTCCCCAAGAGGGCATTTGAAGGCATAGACGACGTTGGTCTCTTTTAGAGCGTTCTCCTTTGTGTCTGGAGAGTTTCTCATGAGTAGGCTGGCCGTTTTTCTGGTTTTATAGTAAATCGTCAGTTGTATCCTCTGATTTTTGTCTGTAGGGATAACGTTTCTATTAACAATATCTTTCAGGACCCTTTCCTCTGTTTTATGAGCTGTGGAAAAGAAGTTCCTGTAAAATAGTCTAATAGGGGGTATAGGTGTTGTGTTAGTTGTCTCTTCAGAGGTTGCATGGCGTTTCACTTTCCTTCTTATGATGTCTTCGACGAAACCATTGGAGAAGCCGTTGTTGACTAGGACCTGCCTTACCCTACAGAGTTCTTCGTCGACTTGCTTCCATTCTGAGCTGTGGCTTAGAGCACGGTCGACATATGCGTTAACAACACTCCTCTTGTACCTGTCTGGGCAGTCGCTGTTGGCATTTAGGCACATTCCTATGTTCGTTTCCTTAGTGTAGACTGCAGTGTGGAAACCTCCGCTCTTTTCCATGACTGTTACATCTAGAAAGGGCAGCTTCCCATCCTTTTCCATCTCGTAAGTGAAACGCAGCACGGAACTCTGCTCAAATGCCTCCTTCAGCTCCTGCAGATGTCTGACATCAGGTACCTGTGTAAAAATGTCGTCAACATACCTGCAGTATATGGCCGGTTTCAAGTTCATGTCGACTAAGACTTTTTGCTCGATGGTACCCATGTAGAAGTTTGCAAACAGGACACCTAGGGGAGAACCCATGGCGACCCCATCTACTTGCTTATACATGTGCCCAGTTCTATGATAAACTAAGAACAGGCAGCAGGGGCAGGTTACCACAGAGACAGCAAGCAGCTACCAGCCAACACCATCACCGTTGCAATCCGTTCTCGCACTTTCGTATAGTCAATATTGGCTTATTAAATACGTGCATATGTGACATACTAATTTATTGTGAATATTTTAGTTTACCTTGTTTACCTTACCTTTACCTTTAGTTTACCGTAATTTGTTGTGAATATTTTAGTTTACCTTCATAGAAAACACCGACCTTACCTAACCTTCTTAGTATGTTAAGATAAGCATCTTATTGCTTCGTAATTACAATTATTACTTAACCTATTATAGGTATAGTAGTCGCTGGAGACCGGTGCCATCATCACAATAACGGAAACACCACAAGGTCTGCTTGCTCATACAGGGGCAGCTCCCATTTACATCCACGCAAAGCCACACACACATATATACATGTCAACCCTACGCTTTAAACACTCCAGTCACCCTACGTATGAGAAAGTCGTAATAATCTGACACACACCCATAAGGTGTCAAAGGTGTCATGACTCCAAAGGATACCTGATCAACCAGGCTGTGACTCATACGTCAGGTTGCGAGCAGCCGCGTCTAACAGCCTGGTTGATCACTCCAGCAACCAGGAGGCCTGGTCGACGACCGGGCCGCGGAGACGCTAAGCCCCGGAAGCACCTCAAGGTAAGGTGTCCCTCTGGTGGATATAAGGAGTTCTGAGGTCATCATTACACATAGTATAATGAGTACAGAGTAAAATAAGTACATAATGAGTATTACTATATAGGGATGAGAGTGAATTATGAAAGTAAACTTCTTTTGTTTGTTACCAGAACAATGACAACACAGGGGAGGAACCACGACGGGGGAGGACAGTCATAAACAACAACTCTTATACTATTCTGTAAATTGTAAATTATTTTATGTATTAACAAAATATTTGCCTCTAGTGTATGATAATATATTGTAAATTTATAGAGGTTATACAGGTAACAGGATGAGTATGGGGTGCATAATAAACTAGCCACTTCCTGCGGCAGCAATCACAGAGAGTAAGACTCAAGATGGGACTTATACTCTGCTAACGGGCGCCAGAAGATGTCTGATCCTGTACCCACACATCCCTGCCAAGTGCTGGGGCATGATCTCCCACACTACACCACCGAATGCCCAGTTATCAGACCATTCAGACCCGTTGGCATGAGGTACCTGGAACTTTGCAATTACTTTATTCACTTTCGTGTTCTTGAAGATATCCTCATATGGCACCCAAAATTTGCCAGTGCAGGCTACTGAACATATGGCCCTGTATGACTAACCATCCTACGAGATGGGGACTTTTAGTACCACTGCTACCTTATTCAGTCTTGTGTTGATGATGATATCCTCATAATGCACCCTAAGTCTGCCAGTGCAGACTACTTATCACATGCCTCTGTATGACTAACCATCCTGTGTGATGGGGATTTTTAGCATCGCGCACCTAGCTTTTTGACACACACTGTATTGTGTAAATGTCAAATCGATGTGAATGACAATTGACTTGAGAATGGTCCAGGACGGACCGAAACGTCGTCGTCCCTTTATTTTCTAGTGTGTGGCTTGGTCAACACACTGTATTCCCCTCCATATAGTCTAGGGCAGCTGCACAAATGCAAATGTACCTAAATGTGTTAATAATAAAATAACAAAGAGTGCTATATAGTCGTAATGGCTTGCCGCTTTCTCGCGATAGTTCCCTTCCTGTATGCACACGTATAAACAAAACAACATAAGGCAGCTAATATACCAAAGTTCAATTAATAAACGAAATCGTGGATACACGTAGAATGGATATAGTGAATAATGTAAGGTGGATAATGAGATGGATTCTTACAATACTGAGATGGATAATGTGAGATAATGATATGCGTACAAGTAGTATAAGAGAGGCGGCAAGGACGTGCATGAGAGAGTGTGGGAAGCATCAGCAGGACGAGTGTGGAGGCAGCGTCATCATCCTCCGCCACAACCAGTTCCTCAGCCTAGTAAAAACGTTCTCCATGAGCCGGGCGGCAGCGTCCTTGAAACACTTCCCAGCTAGTAAAAGGCCGGAGAGTATGTTGTGAAAGGTGGGGGCTGTGTCCACCACTCCGCGGTCCTCGTCGTCTCTCCCTCCAACAGTAATCCAATACCGTACCTGAGAAGGACTAGTTGACATCTGACCACTCAATTACCCAATAACGAAACACCTGTCAGCCAGATTATTATAACAACCTACATATACCTACCTACTACCAGATTTATTCAACTACCTACATTATTTACGAATGAGTAACAAATATTATAACAGAGTGGTTTTCCTCTAGCTGAAAAACTTGCTCGTCCACCTTCTTAACAAGCGTGAATTTTGAATTAAAACCTAACCGAAAAATGCTGTGAGTCATGTTACACTGTACTTTAGAGAATTAGTTGTAGTGTTTGTAACACGCGCATCTGGCAGTTATCGAGGTTCACTTGTCACTGCATTTAATGGAAAAAATCGTTGTTGCTTTTAGAGTGAAAGCTGAGCAGGCACCACCAGACCACACGACTGCCGACACCACATTATCATCACTACACTTCTGCCGGGATTATTATTATTATCATTAATGGTGCTGGTATTGTCTTTGTGCTTATGGCGCTCCTGTAAAGTCTTCTAGTATTTGTATTCGTTAAAAGAAAAGTATTGTCCTTAACACAATGAGTGGGAGCCTTGCCACGCACGACCGTCCATCTCTCACCAGATGTTGTTGTTAAAGATTCGCTACTTGAAACAAAAAGTTCCAAGTAGCACGGGCTATGGTAAGCCCGTAGTGTACTTTTTTCTTTCTCACCAGAAGTAATTGGTCACTGGTCAACGTGTGGGCGAGGCTCGAGACGTCGCTGCTTCACCAACTCGGATAAGAGAAAATACGAAACAAAGCAATAACTATAATACGGACGCCGACCAGCTTTCTTCCGTGATGGAGAGTCACCCACGCGTCCCGGGATCTCCTTATACTTTCTACCTCACACTAAAAAAAACATGAGTTATAATAGATGAGAATGGCTGGAGACTAGGCTATGGCTGCGGCGGTTTGGGATACGTTCATTTTGTTTTGATAGTCATAGTTTGGATTTGCTTGATTAATTCTATGTTGGATTGTGGTGGTGATAGATTAATTCTATATTGGATTGTGGTGGTGATAGATTAATTCTATATTGATGGATGGTAATAGTGAAGGTCAATTTTATTTGGTTCGCTTGCGATCCGCAGGCAAAATCTTCCTTATCTCGTAAAGAAGTCTTGTTATAATTTTTTTGTTTCTGAGAGAGAGATTAGGTTAGTTATTTCCACGTCACTAAAGATGTGATGACTGACATTGTTAAGCTTTTAACTGTTTGCGCTAGTTTTGTAATTTTGATTTATTTATAAAATGTTTCATTATGACGAATGTTCATAAAAGATTTCATACTTAATGTTTGTTAAAGCTTCATTTTTGTTATTGTTCGTAGTTTTAGAAAGATAATTATAGAAATAGTCTTAGTTTCATTGACATAGTTATGTGGAGACTGCATGGAGGTGGTCATTAGTATGTCTTAGTATCCAAACTTTCACACACATACAGTAGTCTGGCAAGCGTCCACCTGTGTGTGTGTGTGTGTGTGTGTGTGTGTGTGTGTGTGTGTGTGTGTGTGTGTGCTTAGCAAGTGGCTCAGCTAATACCTGCATCTATTTTGTTTTTTAGTTTATTTGTTATGTACCCCATACCCAACCTGTGGGTGGTGTTGGGAATGGTTACATAGGCACATAATGAACTCAAGAACCAGCCCCAAAATTCGTCCAGCTAAGCAAGTTATATCATTCATGAGTTACAGTTTGTTAACAAGATGATCATCATGACCCTAAGGGGCCCTAACGCAAAGAGTGAGTTTTAGTTAATTTAGTTTATAATTGATCCTTACTCATCCTGTGGGTGAGTGGCAAAAGATTTTTTGTGTCACATAATGGGTTCAGGATCTGAGCACCAGTGACCTTTAAGCTAAGCAATTTACATTTGTGATGAGCCATAGTTACATATAATTTTTATTTGCCTATCATGCACCCCACACTCATGCAGAGGGCGGTGGTGGAAAGGTTAGTTAGCTGCTACACTACCTACAGTACGCAAATTTTGAATACTAGGCTAAGATTTCTGTTAGCACATCATTTTGAATGGTATCATAGATATACCTACCATATTTCCTTCTTTCTCTAGAATCTCACATTTCCTTCCCTAAGTCGGAGAGCCTCAATTCCTCCAGCAGAATTATACAACTTTTTTCTTCACCAGTACGGAACAACAATCAAGTTTCAAGACTGGTTTTCCTTGGCGAACTTGCGTTCATATAGTCAACGTTCACAGCTTGCACAGTCCTGTAGTTCCTCGCTCCATCTTTCAAACATCTGCGTATAGGTAATAAACAGCCTTGCTCCCTCACAAAGGTGATGAGAAACGGTCCATGGGAAACCAGGTGTAGAGCTCTGAGTTTACATAAGTTACCGCGTCGTCCATGTTTTAAAGGGCGCGCGGCGGAGGTGAACCGCGAAACGGGGATAAAAAAGCGTAAATAAAGCAGTGTTGGGGTCCCGTTCTTGGGCAAATTGTTATCGTGGCTTAGAGACTGTGATGGTGGTGTATATGTGTACTGTGTTGGACTCTCCGGTGCAGGAAACCTTTCATGTTATTACCTCTGTGCCCGGGTACCAAAAAAGGGGGAGTATTGTTTGCGCGTCTGGCAGCGGAGTAGGCCGCGAGAGAAAGAGAGAAGCGGTTCGCCTACTGACATACTGACTGGGCGGCAATCTTACTCATTTCACTCCTGCCACTATGTGCACTCATCTTGCACTCTCCTCACGTCCACCCCGATCATCTCAACCCATTTTAATCCAGCAAGGTTTCCTCGATGACTTATTCAAGGAAGATGTCGCTTTCTTGTCGTCATGAAAGTGGCTGCAGCTGGCAGCGCTTGTGATTTAGGTCAATTCAGTTATTTGTACGTCATCGGCGACGCAGATGGAGAGACTATGGTGGACTCACATCCACAACCAGACGTCTCCAGGCAGTAACTGACCCAAAGCATCACAAAGAAGTAAAAGTAATGTGAGGTCACGGCATCCTGTATAAACAAATCATATATGCTTGACTGTATTGTTGCCGGCTGCTGTGGCTAGGATTGTGCATCCCTGTTCACATCCTGTAAGCGGTAGCCCAAGTGGAAATGTTAGAAATTGTTACAATCTGTATGCACATGTTATATATATTTCTGCATGGATTGTAACAGCAATGTTAGGCTATCTGTAACACTAATATGGACGCGGTTCACAACCGGAGCTGACGGCTACTCTATCCCTTTGAGATGTATTTATTGCTTATCTCAATAAACATACTTGAACTTGCGTGTCCTATTTGGGTTCAGGATAGAGTATAAACCTGTCCATTGCCCGAAAACGTAGTGCCCTTTACTAAGCTGCCAGATGAACGGATCTACATTCTATAAATACGAATCATTAATCTATACTAATACTATGCATTACCCCTCAAAACAAATGAAGGTAAAATGGTGTGGGTGAGAGTAGCACGTGGGGGCGTAAGCTACTCTCGCTACTCCGTCGCTGGCAATAGTTTCTCCCTGAAGCTGTACCTGCAAGTACAGCTACACGCACACACACACACGTGGCCAGTATAGCTATACACACATTGGTAATAGGTCCAGTAAGAAGTTAAATATTACAATTTCGAACAAAGTCATGCCGGATGCAGGACGCCCACAAAATCAGGTCTGAGCAAACCCAAAAAAAGTTGAGTACCGCAAGGCATTATCCTCGCACCGTTACTCCTATACCAGCCAGCCAGCGCCACAGACCAGTCACGTCTCATCCTTGGAAGAAAATTCCAAAATTAAGATGATCATTGCCTCAGTATATAGACTGAAAAATTAAAATCAGAAAATGATAACCCACTTCCACGTTATCAGTTTGAAGGTAAATGACCAAATTTTTACTGTTCCATTCCTCTCAATTGTGATGTCAGTGGGTTGACAATACACCTCCCGCCTTCACAATATTTAGCTTGTATTTGTTCAAGAACATTTAAGCTGAGTATGAAGCTTGTGCGTGTTTAGGTTTTTGGTTGGGAGTGTAGGAATAGTAATGTCTTATGGTGTTATCTGCCATGGTGGTAGCAAGTGCGGAATTGTTTAACTTTCTACAACTGATGCAATCCAAAAATGTTAGTTCAGATGCGTATGTAGAATTCAAATCCTGGTACTGAACCCTTCTTGCGACTATAATCTTCCTGCTACCGTCTGCAGACTGAGTACTACACTGTACGAAGTACTGAGTACTTCGTACAGTGTAGCGGGCAGCGCCATCACCCAGTAAGCGCTGCAAACGATAACAGTCCGGGTTCGAGCTCTTGACAGTTTTGTTTACCCATCCAATTTTTAACTTCCTTTTGCGCTTAACGGATGTGCTTTCACTGGTTTTACCATCCATGCAACTTAGTGCCGGAGAAGCAGATGTGTTAGGTACTTTAATGAAGCCAAGTTTTATGGACTGAAAAACACTTTAAATTCTTATAAAATAAACATTTGCTATATTATATCCAGAACCTGTTATTTTTAAGAATATGAGTTTTTTCTAATGTGTAATTTGTTATTTTCAAGTATATGGAACAATTTAATCCAAAATGTGTTGTTTTAAAGTAAACGCCACTTATTTAAAGCAATTGTGATTCCTAATAATAAAAGAATGCGGTTCACTTGCCACGTCTGTCTAGCTCTCCTTTCAATGGAGATAAGGGAAGAAATTAATGTTCTGTTTAACTTGTATATTAAGTATACTTATATTGGGACAAGGGCAGTGGCAGAGAGCGAGAGAGAGAGAGAGAGAGAGAGAGAGAGAGAGAGAGAGAGAGAGAGAGAGAGAGAGAGAGAGAGAGAGAGAGAGAGAGAGAAAGAGAGGGGGGAGGAGGGTGGAGGGGGGAGAAGAAATTACCAACTTCCTGTAATTTTCAGCTAAGAACAAGAAGATATAATTGTTTACGGTCGGCCAGACCTCAGCAACACCCGAGCACCTCACGCCCACGCCTTAGTAACGTTAAGCAACTAGAAAGGTAAAAATAGAGAAAAGAAAACTGTCTGAAGCCTAATGGCGAAGATACAAAAATCTACAACGAAAGAAATAGAGAGGGCCTAGAGGGGGCAAAGCTAAGTCAGTTCACGTTTGTTAAGAAAGTTAGAGCATTTAAGTATGTATTGTGAACGGGAAGAGTCAACCAACAACAAAGCCAGGACTATTGAAACTGAAATAAGTTTATTGAGGTAAAATACACACAAAGGAATGAGGTAGCTCAAGCTATTCTCACCCCGTTCAGTACATCGTGTTAATACATACATAGACACACAAAGCCAGGACTAAGGTTCATATTGGGCACGATCGGACGACCATAGTAGTCGTCGTCTATGAAACGTCGTCGTCTATGAAACGTCGTCCTTTCTTTATTTTCTGATGTGTGATTTGAGTATCATATCTTTAACTACGTTATTGTGACTCATTGTCTGCATGCCTGATGCCCTCTGGCAGCCATGATGGTATGAATCTGCTCTTTGTATAACCATATTGTTCATAACGTCATGAATGATGGCTATTATTGATTACTGATTGATAAGCTGCAACTTCTTTTTTCAAATTTCTAGCATGGGAAAGATTTTCATTAATCCGTAAACCTAATATATTCATCCATGAATATTATGTCAAGATGTTTTGTCGAGCCTTATGAGAGAACTTTATATTTGGTGATAACGCGCGAGGCTTTTTTTGAGGCTACCGCAATCAATCAGCTAGTATTATTATTACCATTATTATTGAGTATAATTATTATTATTAATCTACATGTTATTGCGAGGATGATATTTTTTCCATTTAATCTGGATAATTTTCATGACGCCATAACAACGAAATTATTGCCTCCAAAATATACAAATATTTGGTTCTTCTTTGCAATAGATGTAGTCAAACTGCAAAAGGTAAAAACTCATTGGCCCGACATGACCCCAAGGCTCGAGCATAAAGAATGGAACATACTTAGTCTGTCTCCTATCCCTTAGTCAGAAAAGAAGACAATCTACGCTCGTGGGTCGCTGGGGTAAATGTGATTCCTCCCCGAAAGGCATTTATTTATTTATATATATACAAGAAGGTTCATTGGTATTGTGAGGATACATAGCATAGTAATTACAATCTTGTAAAGCCACTAGTACGCGCAGCGTTTCGGGCATCGTTAGTGTTCCAACGGAGGTAATTTGGACGGCTCAGAAACAATGTAGGATGAGAGGCACACTCTTGAGCCTAGTTCACTAACATACCCCGTCACCACCGTCACCACCGTCACCACCACAGTGCTCTCTACCCAGCCTGACCAAAATAACAATTAAAACACTACCGATAATAAAACTCTAATATGTGGTTACTGCATGTTGCAATAGTGTTGGCGTCGGTATGGTCAACAATAGCGTTGTTTAGTGTTACACAACCCTCATACCCGAGTGAAAGTCCTGGCGTCTTTCTTGGCTGTTTACTGTGGCTGTTTCCAAAGTCTTGACGGAGGGCTACTTCACTGTTAATTTCGTTACCTAATAACTTCAAATTCATTATTTAGCGCACCATAATTAATATCTTAGGGAGAGCTCTTATGAAACTAAAAAATAATCTCAATCTATACTAAAAATGGGCCCAAGACATTAAGCAATTTGCAGCATTTTTTCTTTGTTCGAGTTCAAATTTCCTTTTTTGACTCGGAGTTACTTTAAAGCTATCTGGCAACGCTTCTCGTTGTCAGTATTGGCAATAATGATGATGTCTGTGTCTTCATGTTTTTATGGATTACATCGTGCGTTGTTCTGGCTGTAGCAACGTGCGCGTAACTCCCTGGAGAAGATGAGTGAGCGAGGCGTGAAGCAAGATTGCGGTTAACGGTCACACTGGAGGGAGGAAGAAGTCACTGTGGGTCACGCCTCTCTCTCTCACACTCCCCCACCACCCCAACTTAAAATATCTTTCCATTTAAATGTGAAAAATAGAACACTTAAATTAGCCTGAGAACAAATACATTTCCAATTTGAGCAGGAAAAGTGTCACGTCTACACAAAATGGTTATCAACAGCTATAATGACTGTCGAGGCGCTAGATGGAGCCACGAGGCTGGCGGGAAACCTAAGTTGCGACACTCACAAACTAGACCGGAAGTGTGTTACCAACGACCCGCTAAGCTGGACGTGAGGGAAGACTCCGAGCACGTCTTTCACGATGGTATGTCTCAGTGAGGGAAGCAGGAGGCATTATGGCGAGGCAGGTCAGGCGTGGGCTGGTGTTGGGGCCGCCAACACTTACAAGATCAAGGTCTGGCGGGTCAATGACACGGCTCTCACCTCATAACGCGGGTTTTTTCCCTCTTGTTCCCACTTTATGCTCTCCAAGATATTCCTATCTCGGTACTTGACATTATTGTTTTAAAACGTTACGTAACGTATTTCATTCATTCACTAATCTGGCACTGAAAACTAGATTCCAGTCTGTGTATCTTTGTCCCTGTGGGATTGACTATTCTGCCAATTTACTTAACCATGGTTGGAGTCCCACATGTTTAAGAGTCGAGACCCATTCCTGTCTGCAACTGATGTAGCTCTTTTTCAGGATAGTAACAACTGGCCCGTTGTTTATGCCATACTACTGTCTTGGTCATCTCTCTTACCTGGATCTTACCTGCAAAGGGTTCTGGGAATTCTTCGACTTCCCAAGCCCAGTCTTGACTATTTGTCTTCCCTTCGACTGTCTCTCATGGTACTGTTTGTGCACTAGCCAACTGGTCTCTTTCCTGCATCGGTCTAACCTCAACACTAAGTTTCCCTTTCATCTACATCTTTGTCACGATACCTTTCACAGACCCTCTCTCCCCTCTTTCCACTCTGCTTTTCCAACATCTATCAGTGCCTTTGGACCTATCTATTTTAGGTCCTTGCTATTTTTTTATCCAGTAGCTGGCTGGTGAATAATAAAATATTTCTGCCTCGTGCACAGTCGCTGACTACATTGCTACTTCCTGCAATGCTCTCCTGGCCTCTGGGCTCCTTACCAGAATTTTCGAAAATGTGAGCTTCCCTGAAGAAGGTCCTCCACTGCTTAGTAGCTGTACAGTACAATGATCTCGTTTGTGCTACGTGTAGTACGTGTTGGGTTATCTTGAACGATCCTTATTTCCCCTACAGCTGACCTCGACTCTGTCTCCACCTGTCTTCCCTGCTCCAGCTTCATACTCCCTCTCTCATGGACTCAGTCCACTCCATTTGGTCACCATTTGGTCCGGGAGACATCTCCCGTCACGCAGGGTGCAGTTGCGCCTCCACAGATCTCCAGTATCATCTTTTGATACTGGTAATGGCTCAAAAGGGCCACCACTTACGGGCTATTCATGCCCGTGCCACCTTTTGGGTGGCTTAATCTTTATCAATCATTCATGGACTCAGTCCAAAGGCTGGAATTCAAAGTTCTCTGTAGTTCTTGTGTGACACTTTGAGTTATCTCTTCGTACCGGGCGGTACAGAAATGGTTGGGCACATTTCATATCACCTGATCCCTCTGTTCACCCAACAGTAAATAAGTACCTGGGAATTAGATAACTGTTGTAGGATTGCTCGCTGAACTTAGACCGAAATATCACAGAAACAAGGTTATCACGTATAACCAAACTCAATTACGGGCTCACTATAGCCCGTGCTACATGGACACTTCGTTCAGAGTAGCTAAATCTGAAACAACAACAACATGCTCGCTGAAGAGGGTCAGTAGTTCGACCTAATGGGAGAGTTCGAGACAAGTCTAAAGTGTATATATATACACAGTCTTCCTGTACCCGACATCGGAGACATCTCACGTCACGCAGGGTGCAGTCGCACCTCCACAGATCTCCAGTATCAGCTCTTGATACTGGTAATGGCTCAAAAGGGCCACCACTTACGGGCTATTCATGCCCGTGCCACCTTTTGGGTGGCTTCATCTTCATCTTAACACATTCACAAGGGAGACATCTCCCGTCATGCAGGGTGCATTCGCACCTCCACAGATATCCAGTATCAGCTCTTGATACTGGTAATGGCTCAAAAGGGCCACCACTTACGGGCTATTCATGCCCGTGCCACCTTTTGGGTGGCTTAATCTTCATCAATCAATCATCTGTATCGGACAAAACCATTTACCCCCTGCATCCTCCACACTGCCTGTGTGCACCCCGCTGGGCCCAGCTGTGATTTTTGATTGTTGCCGCCGGAGCCGGCTAGTTTATTGTGCACCCCATACCCATCCTGTGAGCGGTAGCGCAAAAAGCATTACAGAGGGTACAAAAGGTCTTTATCAGACCTCAACGGAGATTATTACATAAACAATTTCATCTATCCTTCACACCTTATAATTACAATGTCAGCTAGTTACAGAGAATGTTCTATTTCAAGAGCTGTATATTAACAGTAAGTCATTATACATTAATGGTAGGTCTCATTGCTAATATATAATTGTTTGAACAATGGAGACAATGGAGATATTACAGTCATAAGGGAGCTGCTGTTTATTATTAGTCCTCACAATACACTACTTGTTTCTTAATCTCCTATGTCGTTTATCTACTGGGAGCGAAATACGGATACAGCGCAATATTTCAGGTATTTTATCCATGGTAATAAGATAGGTTGCCATATCATACAACGTGAGTTTAGATTTATCTCTAAATGGCTCAATTTTACTACAATCTAAGATATAGTGTTCGAGTGTGTGTCCCTGTCTTTACACTTTACTTCATCTATACAAGCCGAACTGTCAGAGATATTTGTAGCCAAGTCTTATTACTAGCTGTGACAACATCTGTTAGTCTACTGACTTTGTTACTTGCCCCATACACATGTTTTACTTCACACATTTCATTGTGATGAACAATGGACCTGCTAGTTCCAGTTTGCACTGTTCTACTTTCTTCAAATCCATCCAGGAGTTCTCGTCTAATGACAATTTTTAAGGGACCTATTTGATAACTCAAGATTCCGTTCAATACTGTCTTTATTTACTGCAGCCTTAGCAGGGGCGTCAACTTTGTCATGTTCCTGCAGGCTAATGTGAGAAGGAATCCACAACATTTTTATATTTAATGTTGGGAGTTGCTCCCAACGAGTTAATGTTGCTCCCTCTCTATATTTAGAGAGGGAGCCGGTCGGCCGAGCGGACAGCACGCTGGACTTGTGATCCTGTGGTCCTGGGTTCGATCCCAGGCGCCGGTGAGAAACAATGGGCAGAGTTTCTTTCACACTATGCCCCTGTTACCTAGCAGTAAATAGGTACATGGGTGTTAGTCAGCTGTCACGGGCTGCTTCCTGGGGGTGGAAGGCCTGGTCTAGGACCGGGCCGCGGGGACACTAAAAAATCCCCGAAATCATCTCAAGATATTATTGTGCATGTTATTGCCTGTCCCATTGATAGTGTATTTGGGATTTATTGCATATCATCATTACTGAGTATCCGGTTGGAACTCTTGTGATCCCTTTGCATACCGGCAGTTAGGTTGCCGTGTTAATGATTGGCTGTCAACTGTGTTAAGTTAGGTGTTTCTCCACGAGTGGATACGAGTCGATTAGCCAGACATCAAGAGTCTCGCTAATATAACCATAGCTTTGCTGACGCCAATCTAAAGTAAATCAAGCACCCTTTGTATTAGTGGTTAAGTTAGTAATAAACTACTGTTAAGCTTTATGCGGTGTTTCCGTTGAACCACTTCTGAATACTGCAAATCTATTACTCAAGCCTTCAGCTCTAGGTGTCTTCAACACCGAGTTGCCTAATTCACTAAACTATAAATGTGATGAGGACCCTGGGAGTCCCTTAAAGTGCTACATCATTGGAGAGATTCCAACGATCAACGTGGAGCAGGACCAGGTGAGACTAGTCTGAGAAGAGACCCTCAAGGACTCTAACTCGACCTTGCTCCCAGGCCCTGTACGGTTGCTCTCGTATTTTCTATTCTGCTAATTCCGACAGTTTCGTGAAGCGTCTGCCACATGTACATTGGCGACGTACACATTGCAGCCGTGAAAGCAAAAAAAAAAAAACCCTTCAGGCGAACCTTTCGTATACACATTGAATTTGAAACTCCTACCAATTCTATGAATCATGATGTCTGAAAAAGGCAGAACACCATTATCTTCATTCTCAATAGTGAATTTAATTGACGGAACCAGCGAATTAAGCTGAATGAGAAAATCAGTTTGGTCATGGTTAACCGGCCACAGGCACATCAACCCGTTCTCGCACTTTCTTACAGTGAATATTGACTTATTAAATACGTGCATATGTGACATACTAAACATACTAGTTTACCTTGACAAGTTTCATAGAAAACACCGACCTTACCTAACCTTCTTAGTGTGTTAAGATAAGCATCTTATTGCTTCGTAATTTCAATTATTACTTAACCTATACCTATAATAGGTTAAGTAATAATTGTAATTACGAAGCAATAAGATGCTTATCTTAACATACTAAGAAGGTTAGGTAAAGTCGGTGTTTTCTATGAAGCTTTTCAAGGTAAACTAGTATGTTTAGTATGTCACATATGCACGTATTTAATAAGTCAATATTGACTATACGAAAGTGCGAGAACGGGTTGGGCACATAACTATACCTGTGTGGTACACGTATGTTGACGTTATTTTGTGCCTATGGTAATGTAAGTTGTACACTGGTGGACACAATGAGTGCTTAAAATTTATGGATCTCTTGGAGCTGCTTCCAGACAGGTACCGAGGACGCAGCAGGCATTTCCTCTCTAGATCGCCACACTGAGGCGCTAAAACAGGAAACTGGCAGCCCTCGGGTCTCTGGTAGTGTCAATGAGCTTGGAACCCAGTTCTTTGAAAAAGCCCAAGGCACTGTTACCCCAGAGGCCGAGCGTCTCACACGCTATGGGAACGACTGGCTTTCCAGACATGTTGGTTTTCCAGTTGCCTGTATTTGATTGACTGCTGTTTTCCTCTGGTTGGCTGCACCACCCACTTAATCAGCACTGAGGTTTATATGGGCATCAACAAGGGTGGATAAACATGTGTAGTCTCACACCAGATGTTTGCCTCTCTTCCAGGTGTATATTGTGATGCCATCTGGGCGAAGCGTGGGATCATCCAGGTTTGGGGCCATTAGGGTATGAGGTTCACTTTCTGCTGGGCACTGAGCTGAGGCAAGGCTCCTCTTGAAGATGTCACTGACTTCGTTGTGTCTTGCATGCCAGACCTTACAGCTTCCAGAGTGCAGCCCATGCAGTCCATACTGGTCCGCTACCACC